>NW_026557938.1:0-55327 GCF_026930045.1 Uloborus diversus | reverse complement strand
AGCAATTTTTAAGGCGTAATAGCCAGCAAGCTATTGAGCCTTAATTTCGGATTATTATATCCCAGGGGTGTCCACCTATTGGGGATCATGGCGCAGACTGCGCCATTGAAATTTTTAGGGGAGGAGGTGAGGGGTATTTTTCTCTTTAAGGGAGCTCTTGCATTCCGGGGAGGGGGGAATTTGGGGGGATGCGCCCTTGTCCTTGTGGCTGGTTTTGGGGTTAAGTCAGAGATGCCCATCTAAGCGGGCGGGGGGGGGAGGGGGGGCAAGGCACAAACTGCGCCATTGAAATTTTTAGGGGGTTGAAGGGTATTTTTCTTACTTTAAGGGGATCTTGCATTTCGGGGGGGGGGGGTCTTCGCGAAATTTTGGCGGATGCGCCCTTGTCCTTAGGGCTGATTTTGTGGTAAAGTCAGGGTGCCCACCTAAACGGGGGCGGGGGCCTGGTGAAGACTGCGACATTGAAATTTTTATGGGGGGTTTAAGGGGGGTATTTTTTACTTTAAGGGGGCTCTTGCATTTTGGTGGGGTTAGGGGGATGCGCCGTTGTCCTTTGGGCTGGTTTTGGGGTAAAGTGGGTGCCCACCTCAGCGGTTGGTGCATGGCGTTGACTGCGCCATTCAAATTTTTTAGGACGGTTGGAGGGGTATTTTTCTCACTTTAAGGGGGCTCTTGCATTTCGAGGGGGGGGGGTCTTCGCGAAATTTAAGTGGGTGCGCCCTTGTCCTTGGGGCTGATTTTGGGGTAAAATCCGGCGTGCCCACCTAAGCAGGGGGGTGCATGGCGCTGACTGCTCCATTGAAATTTTTAGGGGGGTTGAGGGGTATTTTTTTACTTTAAGCGGGTTCTTGCATTTCGGAAGGATGTCTTCGGGAAATTTAAGAGGATGCGCCCTTGTCCTTGGGGCTGATTTTGTGGTAAAGTCAGGGTGCCCATCTAAACGGGGGCGGGGGCATGGTGCAGACTGCGACATTGAAATTTTTATGGGGGGTTAGGGGGATGCGCCGTTGTCCTTTGGGCTGGTTTTGGGGTAAAGTGGGTGCCCACCTAAGCGGTTGGTGCACGGCGTTGACTGCGCCATTCAAATTTTTTAGGACGGTTGGAGGGGTATTTTTCTCACTTTAAGGGGGCTCTTGCATTTCGAGGGGGGGGTCTTTGCGAAATTTAAGTGGGTGCGCCCTTGTCCATGGGGCTGATTTTGGGGTAAAGTCAGGGTGCCCACCTAAGCGGGGAGGCATGGCGCAGACTGCGCCATTGAAATTTTTATCTGGGTTTGAGGGGTATTTTTCTCATTTTAAGGGGACTCTTGCATTTCGAAGGGGGGGGGGGGGTCTTTGCGAAATTTAGGAAGATGCGCAGTTGTTCTTGGGGCTGATTTTGGCGTAAAGTCAGGGCTGCGCCATTGAAATTTCTGGGGGGGGGGATTGAAGGGTATTTTTCTCACTTTAAGGGGGTTCTTGATGCATTCGGGGGGAAGTCTTCGCGAAATTTAAGAGGATGCGCCCTTGTCCATAGGGGGTGTGGGCACCCCTGATATCTACTATTGTGAACAATTTAAAATTGGTTTCGTTTATTGCAAAGGAACTTTTTACGAGAATTCAACGTCTATCAGTTTTCAGTTCAATTTTAATTTTCACGTGTGAGATGGAATTAAGGCAGTCACATATGGAAACCTTAGTAAATTACTTATCTTTTGTTTTCTTAGAAATTCATCCGTCTGTTTCAGGGCTACGGAGTCGGAGTCAGGCTGATTTTGGGGTAAAATCATTGATGCCCACCTAAGCAAGGGGGGGGGGGGGCATGGCGCAGAATGCGCCATTGAAATTTTTTGGAAGGAGTTGAGGGGTATTTTTTCATTTTTAGGGGGGCTCTTACATTTATGGGGGGGCTTCGGGAAATTTAGGGGACGCGCCCTTCTCCATAGGGAGTGTGGGCACCCCTGTGAAAAAATTAAAATTGGTTTCGTTTATTCCAAAGGAGTTTTTCACGAGAATTCAACATCTGTATCTGTTTTCAATTCAATTTGAATTTTCTCATGTGAGATGGAATTAAGGCAGTCACACTGGGGGGGGGGGGAGGGGAGTCATGGCGCTGACTGCGCCATTGAAAGTGTTAGGGGGGATGTTTTAAATATTATTTTTCACTTTCGGGTTCTCTTGCTATTGGGGGGGGGATTTTCACCAATTTTCTTAGGGTGGGTGAGCACCCCTGGTAAAGGAGATGGAGTCGTCACTCAAAAGTTTTAAATTTACAAATGTCTGGAGTTGGGAGTCGTTTTTAGCTCCAAGTTCACAACTTTCCCATCTTGTGGAGTCGGAGTCGAACTGATTTTGGGGGTAAAGGATTTGAAGTTGATACTCTAAGGTTTAAATTTTACAAAAATCGGATTCAGAGTCTATAATTTTTCCTTTAAGGCCACAACTATCTCATTGCTAGTGTAGGATGGATTTTGAGTTAAAAGAGTCGGAGTCGGTTACTCGAAGAGGCCTTAAGATTACAAAGGTCGGAATCGGAGTAAGTCATTTTCGCTTCAAGTCCGCAACTCCGTCATTGCATGTGTGGAGTCGGAGTCGGTGCGCGAATGTTTTAAATTTACTGAAGTTGGATCCGGAGTCTGTCATTTTCCCTCCTAGTCCTCATCAACTCTCCCACTGCTAGCGGAGTCGGAGTCGGACTGATTTTGGTGATGCAAAAGAGTCGGAGTCAGATTCAAAAGTCGAAATCGGAGTCAATCACTTTCCCTCTAAGTCCGGCGCAACCCGGCCCTTGCTTGTGGAGCCCCTGACTGATTTTGGGGCAAAGGAGTCGGAATTGAAGCAGTGGCGGATCCAGACGACCCTTTTAGGAGTGGCGAATGACTAATGCATGTGGGGGGGGGGGGGAGACTAACGAAAATAAAATTTAAAAAAGTTTAATATCCTTGCATAAGAGTGTTTTTGGGCTCTCTACCAAATATTTTTGTTCAGAACGCATTTTCAGATGTTCTTTGGTAGTTAATAGAGGTGTTTAAAGGACCCTCTCCGAAAAAATTTGGAAATTTCTGGGTATATTTTCAAAAATAGAATTGTTTGCCATCTTTGGTGACTTGAAGGAAAAGGATCAGATTCAGAAATTCTCTCTTGTTGCGTTTTGATATTAGACAGCAGAAATGCAATTTCAGAAATCTAAAATGATGCAAAGCAAGAGGTTTCGGGGGCTTTCACCCGGAAAAAAAATCGGAATTGAAGTCCCCTAAAAGCGCAATTGAGGACATCTTTGAAGACATAGCAAAAGACATGTAGTTCAGAACTTTTCCCCAGGAATGTTACGATGTAGGAACTTCTCCGGAAATTTTTCGAAGGTGAAGTCCTGAAAACGCAATTGTAGGTCATCTTTTATGACATTGGAAAAAGCAAAGGGGTTCGGAATTTTCCACCAGAAATTGTTCGAAATCGGAGTCCTAAAACTGCTCTTGTTTACCATCTTTGGTAGCATTAAGGGAAGGGATGTTATCGGGAGCTGTCCCTCAATTTTTCGATAATATAAAGCTTCAAACATGCAGTGTTAGGGGATCTTCATTGATGTTCCCCCGAATTTTTTTCGGAATTGAAGTCTTTAATAAAACGTAATTTAAGACCATCTTTAAAGACATTGACCAAAGGCATGAAGTTTAAAACTTTCCCCCGGAAATATTTAATATTAAAGTTTTAAAAGCAGCCCAGATTTTTTTGTAATGTCAGGAAGTGGTAAGGTTTTAGTTTTCCCGTTTAAGTTTTTTAAACTAGGGTCTTCGAAATTGAGGCTGCAAATTCCAAAATTTTGATAACATTTTAGAGTGACTCTCCCCTGGAAATTTTTTGCAATTGAAGTCGCAAGAATAGTTGTAGGCGTTTTTTTTTTTGTGATGTATTTGGGGGGGGGGGGTCTTCCGGAATGTACCTTTTCCCCCTGTGGATCCGGCACTGAGTTGAAGGTTCTAAAATTTCCGGAACCAGAGATTCGGTTATTTTCCGATGGAATATCGGTTATATTTATTATAAGGAGAAAAAAGGCAATTTAGATATCAGAAACGCAAATAATTTTAGTTCATTCTTTTCAGGAGTTTTACTTTTTGTCAAAGAAAAAATTCCAATAAATTTGAGTTAGGGTTTAATCTTCCAAACGAGCAATCCCATCCATTCTTTAAGGAGTGGGGACTTTATATAGCAAGTGCGAAAAGGAAAATGTATGTTGCAAGTAAAAATAAGATCGTTTTCTGCCATTGAGTACTGCCATTTGGGGAGCCAATGTAGTGGTTAGTGGCGGTCCTAGATTTTATGGGGGTCTCTGGGCGAAGACTTTTAGCGGGGCTTCCAGCTAAAAATATTAATCAATGTATAATTATAGGGATGACCATCGCAAGAGTAATGTCATCCCCCCTCCCCACCCCTCACATTCGTTAGAATAATAAAATTCAAGGTTTGCAATACATTATCCTAATGTTCAAAGCTTTCGAGCACTTGAAAATGAGTTTTTTTTGCTTCAAACTTTTCGTTTATTTTAGGAATGACTCCTGTTGTTTTTCGGGAGTTGGAGGCTCCCAACAAAGTTGGGTTTCTAAGCTTTAACTTGTTTAGCTATAGGTAAATCCAGGCTTGCAAACAACAATACGTTAATTAAGACAGAGACAAGTGTGGTAGAGGGGTGGGGAGTCAGGAGGAATGGGACAGCTGCATTAATAAGCCGAAGTAAAATGAGAAAAATTAATTTTTAGCTAGTCCGGTAGTGGTAGCAGCTTTAGACCCTCGCTTGACTCAACTCTACATCTATAACATCTACTGGACAAGATGTAGAAATATTTTTTCACTTTATTTCGACTTATATAAATGCAGCTGTTCCACTTCTCCCGCAGTCCAATTCTTCTCGACTCTCCCTTAATTATTGTAATTATTAATACGTAAGAAAATCAATCTTTGAGGGGAAAAAACAAAAAACAATAAAAAGTTATCACAAAATTACTTAAGAGTTTAGAAAGGTGATAGGTGAGACTGGATAGTTTTCCCTGGATGTTCTGTATCTAACAGTATAAGAAGTATTGACCTGGTATACATCAATGACAATCTGGAGGAGATAGGGTTACAGACACACAGATACACGAAGAAGTTAACAGGTTTTAATAGTATAAATGAATAATAATTTTTAACAGGTCCTCTTCGTGGATCATTCTTGATCAGCCTAAAAATAACTGAAATTTACTTCTTTGTCATTGAAGTTTCAAAGATATTCTACCCAACTTTTATACCTCATTCACTAGCTGATTCTGTTAACAGAAGTAAATTTTGGTACCACTTTCAAAAACTTGGGAACCAAACACGGGGGTTCCGCGTTAGGCTGACCGTCTAAAAACATAACTGGAGAATTAACCACTTTCTTCAGAATTATTTTTATTGAATTCATCATGATTTTGTATGATTCAAAGAGTTTGATCAGTACGTTTAAAATTTAATTTAATTGCATGAATTAAGAGATATACATATCACACTCAAACGCATATGCAGCACATGTGCACAATGTACCACTTCCACTTTTTCTATGAAAAAGGAAAAAAGGAATGTACTATTAAATTTGCCAGACATTTTATAAGGCTTTCTTCTCACGTTCTAAATTATGTACTACAATATTTCCAATGTACTATGAATAAAACAATAAATTGCGTGCACACAAAGTGGCCCACTGTGTCCCATTTGTGGAGTATAGTTGACCAATCTTTTTTATTTATACTGAACAAACATAAAGTACTGTTTTGTTAGGTCTTTTTATACAATTCTAATTGAAAGAACACAATGAAAACATTTTCATGAAGTAAATAACCAAAATGTATGGAAAATACATAAATGATGTGACATATAGAATGCTTTTCTTCAGCAACTATAGTAGGGGCAAACCTAACCTAGCAGCATTGTGAAGGTTATGCAGATTCAAATCACAGCATTATCATGCTGCAGATTATATTTTATTTGCTCCAATTATAGTTTAACTGCTGTTTCAATAAAGTGAACCGACAAAGATCTTATAATACAATTCCAGTGCCTTATATATACCATCTCTAAAAAAATTAGTAATGAACTTATTATTTTATTTATCTAATGCTGTTTTGAAATCTTTTTTAATATCATATAATTTAAATATATGAATTATTAAATTTTATATGAATAATTATTGTACTACTACTACTACTACTGAAATATGAATTATATTCAATATTTTTTTTTCTTTCCAATATTTTCAACTGCTTCTTATAATAACCAGACTTAAATATTTTGCCAATTTTGCACTTACGGGTTCATTGAATAGCAGTTCACTGTGCCTCATGT
Organism: Uloborus diversus; assembly: GCF_026930045.1. Lineage (NCBI taxonomy): Eukaryota > Metazoa > Arthropoda > Arachnida > Araneae > Uloboridae > Uloborus > Uloborus diversus. The sequence goes on along the minus strand of NW_026557938.1, from coordinate 48,995 downwards.
AGAAGCATAACAAATTAACAATACTACACCTGTATGCTTGAACGATGTATTTAATTTTGAGGATTTTTTTCATATATAACTTAGTTTTTGGGTTTAAATATACCAAAATTATTTTTACAAGATAAATAAGTGCTGGTTCCAGTTTTGTATGTTACGGCTGAGAATCAAGTGCCACAGAATAACTAAAAAGGAAATAATCAGGTTTCCACTAATTCCCTAATTTTTCCAGAAAAAGAAAGTCTACAAAATTCCAGAATATATGAACTACATAATAAAATTAAAGAAATATTCAGTTTTGTTATGCACAAATAAATAAATAAATAAATAAATAAAATAAAAATTAAAAAATAAATAAAAAGAATAAATTAAAAAAAAATAAATAAAAAGAATAAATTAAAAAAAAAGACAAAAAGCCCAGACATATAAAACTGAGAAAAGACAGAAGCACACGTTTGCAGTTATAAAAGGTATTTTAATAGCATCACACAAATTTTATTCAGTCTAAAATCTAAATCTTGAAGTTAATAATATTTGATTAGGGAACTCTTGCTGCATCGTCAAACATTCATTTTATGTGGTGAAGTATCTGGCTGCTACTCCATATAAAGGGGGAAGTAACATCTAACAACCCTTTTACTTCCTCAAAAAATTTTCCTCAGCCCTTTTATTCAGCTAAAACAAATTCTGCAAGCCTAAAATAAACAAATAACAAGCTAATTAAACTCAAAACTCACAGATCAACTGCACATACTCATATAGGCATCAAAACATGCAGTCAAATATCAAATACCTCATGCTAAATTAATTGGATCATACATTACTAGCCTGGATACCAACAAACCAGGGTTGACAAGATTTTGGACCTCAGGGTAAAAACCTACATTTTTGGAGAAACTGTATTTTGTTAGAAAATATCAAAAAACAGAACAAAATTATGTTTTTATTGAATATTTATTCAATGGTGGACATTCAAGTGCAAATATATACGTAACTTATTTATACAGCTGATTCTAATTTAATTAATAACGTTGAATTCTTCATTTAAAATTTCAACTTGCATGCATGTTTCTTTTTTCTTTTCATAATAGTAACCACATTTTTCGACATTTATGCATGGGTGCAAAAGAAAGTATTCAAAATATAGAGCAATAATTGAATTAAATGCAATAAATGACAATTTTTTGTAGTTACAGAATGTATTAAAAATATAAATTTAAAAAAGAAATTGCACAAGTTTTAAAATATTAGTGCAGTGTATTTAATCATCAATTTCTAAATCTCCCTGCTGCATACTATTCAGTATTAGAGACAGCATTCAATTCTCTGCACTTTTTTCAGCAGGATTAAAAAACTACAAAGCCTAAAATAACAAATAATTAACAAATTTAAACATAAGCAATTTCAAAACAGGCAATGCCTTCAAAACTCACAGATCAATCATATTTAGAAAAACAAGCATCAGAGCATTCAGCAAAAAATTTTAAATATTTTACGCAAAATTAACTAAATCAAATTAGTCATAACTAAGAAGAGAAGATTTTGAAAACAAAATTTGTTTTTATCTTATTTGTTATCAGACAAGACGTTTTATCTGGTAAGACACAAATAAGATTTAAAAAAAATAAAAATTAATTTGAATTTTGACCTCTTGAATTCAAATGTTTTTTGCAATAACGAGTGTGTGTGTGCATGTAGGCAGGGGCGGCATTTCAGCATTTCATTTGGGGGGTCGAGTTTCTTTAATATGTATTACCACAGTGCGGTTCCAAACATACATTAGCTAACAGGAAGTGGTCAAAAAATCGAGTCAACCATACAGAAAAATAATTATCATCAAATCTTGTGTTAATTTCATTCGAAACTGAATCTATTACTTCATACAAAATATTGAAAAATCAATGTTTGACTTCACATCATCATGTAGATTTTTGTCACTTTTTTTTTTGCGCCTTTTTAAAAGTGGCTTGGAGGAAGAATTTTTTCGAAAAGTTTCACGATTGATTGAAGTATACATCTATGTAAAATCCATTTTCAGTTTTAATTGTAGATTGAACTATAGTAGTATGGTGCACAGATCAATTGTAGATTGAACTGTGTTTTGAATAGTCCGAAAATTAAGCGTAGCGGATTCAAGATGTTTTGATAGAGTAAAGCATTTCTCAAAAACTTTCTTCAATACAAACAAATTGAATAAAAATTCAAACGAAGTCATACATGAAAAAGGACATGAGGTTTTTCACCATTGAAAGAATCGTTACGCAATCATTCTTCCAGTCGTCACATCACTGCTTTGAAGTTATAAAGAAATGTTTTTATGGTTTTAACTCTTGAAGAGCATCTTGTGTCACTTCGAGATTGCATAATTATAGAGCCCAATAAAAGGTATTTGTTGATATATATATATTTTTCAATAATCACATACATTTTTAAGAAGTTTCTATGAAAGCATATAATGCACTTAGCAGCTGAAACGTGCTTCTAGCAGAAGAAAGCGATGAACACTCATTAAATAAATATACACTTAAAAAATGAGCGTAAATGTGAATGTAAAATATCAAGAAATTTCTTGCGAAAACCTTGCAGCCACACCACTTTGCAAGAGCCTCTCATATTGGACACACCATACTGGGCACAGAAGTATAAAATATTTAGCCTATATGAGGAAATGTCTTCTTTAGTTAAAATTAACCATGGTTCTCTATCAGTTTTTTGTGTTCTGAAAAGGCCGGAAAATACTTCATGAATTTCTAAGTCATCATCCAAATCACGAAAAACACTTTTTCCAGTCTGAAAATAAGTCGAGTTTCATCAAATAGTTACTGAGAACCAGCGAGATTTTTTTTTAATGAACATTGATTTGCGACTCACATAAATTGAATTCACCCATTTTCTATCATTCTGCTCAAAAAATTTGAGGGTGCGACCGCCCCCTCTTGACCCCCCTATTTGCCGCCCCAGTATGTAGGCATGAGTGTTTATGTGTGTGCGAGTTTGTGTGTAGGGAGTATGTGTGTAGGCATGTGTGTTTGTGTGCAGGTATGAGTGTGTGGGTAGTTGTGTGTGTATTTGTGTAGGTGTCTGTGTATATGCGTATTGTGTGTATGTATGTGTTTGTGTGTATGCGTTTGTATATGTATTTGTGTAGTTGTGTATGTATGCGCATGTGTGTAGCATATGGATGCAACCTGGAGACGGTTTTCGCAAGAGGAGCAGTATTGTGAGGAGCCGGTCGACAGTGATGCTGCCGAGGGTGCTGGTGGGAAAATAAAATGATAGGACGCCAAAACAGTCAAGTGAGAACAATAAGCAAAAATTGTTGCTTGCAAAAGAAATTGACAATGATGTCACGAGAGGCGAAGAAAAACCGAGTTAACAGAAAAAACGTCACACTTACTAGCTCCCTACCCTACCTACTTTGCAAATAAGAAGAGATCATCATCAGTCTGTGAGCTGCTATTGGTTGGCATGTCTGATTCAAATGGATAAAATGCTCAGCTGGTTGATTGATAATATTCAACGATTGAGAGAAATTATAAAAAAAAAAGGTTACTTATGTGTGTGTTTAACTAACTAATCCGATTTCTAAAGTGAAGAGCAGAATTTTACCCAAATGTCAGCCAAGGCGCTAGGAACTATTTCTTTCCCTTGGCATCTTATTTCTCCATTGTCAAGTAAGCTTGCATTCAAGTATAGGCAATTGTTGGCTGGTGGAAGGTCCATGTCTTCTGATTGAAAGGCAATTTTGCTTCAAGTTTAGGAGTTGCTGGCTGGTTGGGTACAGCCTAGTCAATCCCCCTTACCAGAGGCATTGCCTGATACTACAGATGAAAATATCAGAGATGAAACACTCCATCTGATGGTCCAGTGAAGGCTCCCATGGTGTTGCTCCGTTCCATTGGTACACAAGGGGGGCAGCAACAGCGGTTTTGTCATGAATAGGAAGTTCTTTTTTTTATTTTGTCTTGCTTCCATTTGTTTGGCTTCGTCTGCAGCACATAGATCTCCTTGATCCCATGAGTTCCACATCAGATAGGGGTTCCGATCTCCTGATTTCTGTTGCAAAGTGAGATAAAACCAATATCATTTATATCAAGTTCAATTATACAATGGCATTTGATTAAACATTGGAAAAGAAGAGGAAGTAAATTACTAGTCTTACATTATTACATTAGTCTTAAATTATTAGAATTGTCGTGAAAAGTACATGGTCTAATTAAAGTAGATGGCATACCTTTTCTCATACTGCTATTTATTAAATTAACTACATTATAATTAGCTGTGCTAGACGCTGAAGTCGTGCATGCACTTTTTGTCAAATTTTGACTTACTACTATCGGGTGGTTCTGTGTCACACATTTCATCTGAATACAATATTTTACGGTTATTTGAGACAGTGAGAAGCAAAGGGATGTAAGTGGCAAAATTAAAATTTGGCAATAATCAGTACAAATAGTAAGTGAACATCACCTCTCTCTTGGGGTAAGAGATTGTACTTGCAGCCGTGGTAGATGCTGCTATATAGTATGATTTAGAAAAAAAAAAAAAAATCAATGGAAGCCTCCTAGGCAGTTATTTCTCAACTCTTTTTACTCAAAACTTTAAAATGTCCAGTAACATACTCAGCTGCTGATACGGAGTTTGCGCTTAGCATGGCAGTATGCTGTCCCAGTGTTCCTCAATACAGCTTCACAACACCGAAATTTCCCGTTTTCGAGACCTAGATTTTTTTAAAAAAAAGATCGAGACCTGACCAGTGGCAATAATTTGAAATGCACTAACTTTTGCATTAATATCATTGATTAAGACTAGTTTGTCTTAGTTATGGATTAGATAAAAAAACGCAGTAGTTAAACAATTGGTTCAGGGTTCATACCCTTTAGGCAGAAAAAAATTCAAGCACTTTTCAAGTACTTTTCAAGGTAAAAAATTTTGTTTTCAAGGCAATATCATAAATTTGTACTAAAAATATTGTATGCAGATTTCATTTACTACAAACACATAGAAATAAGGCAATAATACAAAAAAGTATAGGGAAACAAAATTGCTTTTTCTACAACGAGAGACGCTTTGATGAAAGATCTACTGCGTTGAAAGTTTTTCTGAAAATGTTTGAAAAGTTTGGTCATAAAGAGAAGCAGATACCAAGAGGTTTAATTTTGAGGTTTTTCAAAGGTTGCAACAGTCAGAGGTTTGTATATTTTCTAGAATCAGCAAATTAATACTTTAAAAAAAAAACCTTTCATAAGTGCTTTTAACTTTTAAGGGAAGAAACTAAAATACCCAAGTTCAATGGCATTGCCAGAGAGGAGTTTTTGAAGTCACTCCCCCCTCCCCCCGGTTTCAACATTTATTTCCAATAGCTATAAAGTGGTTTATTACAATATGAGGGTGGTTAGGACAAAAACACTAACCAGAAAGTTATTTCAGTTTGCACTATTAAGTTCTAAAAATATTAGGTTTGCAAATCATTTATAAGTATACAAATCAATTATTCGTATGTATTTATTAGCTGTTCAGCCAATAAGGCATTTCAACTGTCCTCGAGTAAATTTAAAAATTAGGAAGTAAGATAAGTTGATGAAAGTCCACAGTCCAGTCTCTACACCTCAAAATATATAAAAGCAGCTTAAGCAGTGATAAATACTCTGAATGTAAACTTGAGCCTATTCAGCTTTCATTGATAAACTTGCAATAGACAAGAAATGTGCAAGTTCAGATTTATAGAGCCATATTTTGAAATTGAAAAGATTCACAAGAAGTTGACATATATTATGACAAAAGTAGTTTTATTTTGGGGAAAAAAAGGGTTATTGTTGAAATTAGAATTTAAATTTAGAAAGGCAATAATATTCAGGTGTAATTGTAATTTGTGAGTTCATAAAAAATTACCTGAAAGTTTCAAAGAGCAAAATGGGGCAAGGGGGGGGGGGAATAATTTTTAAAACTAAGACCCTGTTACTTGAATATACATATGTACAACAATAACTTTTGCTATGCATACAATTCATAAAATAGTTTATTAAGTCAAAATATTCTGCATAGAAATACCATGCCCAGTGCCTGTTGATAACCAGCAGCAGGCACTGGGCCTAGCTAGGCTGGTACTGGTCAATTTATTAGATCCAAATGAAGATGAATGCCCCTCCTTAAGCTATCTACCCCTTTGCTGATTAAAGCCTCTTTCAGTAAGCTCCAAGTACCCACAACCTTAATAAAGTAGTAATTTTGAACATTTGAGGAAAAGGGGAAAATTGGAGATATAGGGAGGTAAAAGCATAAAAACGAGCACTACTGGATTTCATGTGAATAATCATAACACAACCACCCCTGTTATACACCTTATTTATTTTAGCAGACATGATGAAATGATGTACTTATAAATAAAATTATATAAATCAACTTTATATTTAAAATACAAACTTTAAGTAAATTTGTTAGGTGCTCAACTGCTGAAATTTAAATTTTTTTTTTAAAATCTGTTATGACCAAAAATTAGGTAAAGATAATCATTCAAAATTGCAAAAATAAATAAGCAAATAATTAAACAAGACCAAGGTAATAAATTCTTTAACTCTTTAGTTATTAAAATAAAAAATAAAATAAGCTAATCTGATGTAGCAGTGTCAAAATAACTACTAATTGCCAAAAACATAAAAATATTTACAAAATGCAAAGGGATTGAAATCTCAAACAAGGGAAGCAAATTTTCGCGAATTAATGTTAATGTTGTCATGTTTCCCATAAAATAAACTTATATTTTACTGAAATTAAACATAAAATATGCTAATCTACGGTAGCAAATATGAAAATAACATCCGATTAGTGAATATATTTAAATATTTGCAAGATGCAAAAAGATTGAAATTTCAAACACGAGAAGCAATTTTTCGCAGAGTCTGAGCTCGTTCGACGTGGCATGTTTCCCATGAAATAAATTTATTTGTTTTTTATTAAAATTAAACAAAAAATATACTAATCTAAGGTAGCATATGCGAAACTAACATTTGATTAGCCAAAATATTTAAATATTTGCAGGATGCAAAAAGATTGAAATTTCAAACACAAGAGCAATTTTCCGCGAAACCCGAGTAAGTTCAATGTTGTCATGGTTTCCAAATTAATTTCTTTGTTAATTAATTAAATTAAACAAAAGATAAACTAATCTAAGGTACCATATGTCAAAATATCTATCGGTTGTAAAAAACATCAAAATATTTACAAGATGCAAAAGGATTGAAATCCCAAACACGGAAGCAATTTTTCGCGATGTTGCATACTGAACACATGTTCAGAAAATTGCATTGGTGAAATACTTTTTTAAAACTTCTAAGCACAATTCGTTGATTTTTGAGAGAATTTAAGCACTAAGAAACTTTTTCAAGGTTTTAAAACTTTTTCAAGGTTTTCAAGCACATGAAAATGAACTTTTTTTTTTCAAGCACTTTTCAAGGTTTTTCAAGGGCGTACGAACCCTGTGGTTTGAAATTAGCACCAGAAATACTTCAACAAAATTATTCAGTGCTTCATCTCAACTTTCTGTCACAATGCTTTTATTAAAATTTATAGCGTGAAGAAAATCATTGAGACGAAAGATCTGTTGCCATTTTTTTTCTCCAATATGAACAAATAAAATTCTGGGTTTTGTTTTAAAGGCTTCTTCTGTAATCGTAGAATTTTAAATGTTTACCTTCTTCGTGTCATTTGACATAAAAAATTTTCGAGGTGGACCGTGCAAAGCCGTTTTAAAATGTAATGTTTAAAAATTTGAGAGAAATGAACAATTTGCATACCTCTTTGTACAGGGCGAGGATTCATTAGGGGGACTTGGCAACCAACCTCCTCCTGAACCAGCAGTGAGTTACACACTGCTTACATAGTAATAAACTATGTACTATCACTCGTAGAACATTGAATTTCAATATTCTTTTTTTTTGAAACAAGTTAACAGCATGTAGAATAAAAATTTTAAGAATTGATGGAATAAAAAGTTAAACTATAATGTTGAAACAAACTAAAAAAATAATATAATTCCTTCGAATTTAATGCATATTCAAAGCACAATAAAATTTCAGAATTTGCAATAGACTGTGAAAACTTTGTGATTTTGAGTTTATAATAGTAATCAAAACACTTGAAGCTTTGGAAGGAAAAATAAAAGGCACTCGCATTAGACAATTGATGCAATTATAACTTAAGAATCAATTTTATTGCTTTGTAATTAGTCAGAGATTTAAGCTTTCTCATTTTTAATTATTGTTATGTAGAACATGTGCATGATTTTTTTTTTTTTTTAATACTGGTAATTATTTTTATAGTCATCAAAAACTCACAATTACAAATTTCCAGACAATTAGTAAGAAATTCTGAGGGACTTTATATCTGCAAGAAGCTTAGAGAAATCATTTATCATTTATTACTTTACTGTTAAATATAAACATGTTGCATTACAACTTAATAGAGGAGAAAAAACTTAATGTAAAATCTAAATGCAACCCTATTACAATGCTAATGGATAGTTTGGATTAGCACATAATAGTTCGGAATATGTATCCAACCTATTCAGATAATAATATATTTTGTTTCTCAACATGTTTGGAATTGAAATAGGTTCAAATGTTAACTAGCTGTTAGCAATAGCTTATTGTCGATAACTTTTTTTGTTGTCACTTACAGTGGAACCATCTATAATAAAAAAAATTACTTAGCTACAATTGCGTCATAATAAAGAAGAGACTTATAAAATTAAGATTAGAAGTAAGACACATTAAAACGAAAATTATTCAAGAATTGAATGCATTGCCTGCTTGTTACAGGAAAATTCTCAAAATATAGCACAATACAAAACCAATTCAAGTTGAGAATCAAGTTTCATAACAGTCCAGGAATAAACTCTAATTACACAGACAAACAATATAGAAAAGCATCAAAAAGTAGTACTATAATAAATTAAAACAAATTGGACAATGGACATCTTTCTGCATACAGGGAAAAAAATCTCAAGAATCAAAACAAATATACCAAACATGAAAAATCCTTGACATATAAGTACACTTGTAAAATGGGGCATTTGTTGTTGCTCACAGCAACAGCTGATGTTGTTGCTACTTGTGCACACATATTTTTTACTTTGCACTTTTATTTAAAAATTCAGTAATCATCCTTAAACCATGAAAATCAAACATGCAAATTATTTGTCTGAAAGTAATTCAAGCATTACAAGCATGATTGATAGATCTTTTAAAAATTGGTGATTCAATTTAGTTATTTTGAAATTTCAGAATTACATAATTCCTCCAAAAAGCAGTTAAGCTGGCATGAAAAATTATTGCTTGAAACTGTTTTATCACTCAGGAAGTTAAGAATATGAATAATATGAATGGATTTCAGTTTTACAATCATAATTCAGCCAACAAGTACCAGTATTTTAACAATGTTTAATACATAAATCATTTTATTCTAGAAAATATACCATATTTCGCCAGTTTTAATTTGGAAATTTTACTCAAATGAAACAGATTTTTTAAACTTGTTTGGGACTTTGTATCAGCAAGAAGCTTTGAGAAATATTTTTTACTTTTAAGTTAATTTTAAACATGATGTATTAGAACTTTATTTTATTTCGTAGAGTGTCCGAAATGTTTCAATGCATTTTAAATACTTTTATCAGACAATGACAGAGGCATTAAATTGACTAAGAGTCCAGTGAAATTATGCAATCGACAAAATTAGCTTAAACAATAAATTGCTCTATAAACAACAATGTAACCCTCAAAATAATTTAGTTTTATCTACATTTCTATGTACAAGCAAAATTAGATCAATGATTAGATCAATGCACGCAGAAAATTTTTTCTGTGTTTACATTAAACCTTTAAAAGTCGCTTAGTAACCCATTTTGAAATAAATATTTGAAGCGTTCGTATCATCATCACATAAATTACGAAAAACTTATCTCACGTGTAAATTTTTATGGACTTTCTAAAGATATGAAACACAAAACATTAATGGAAGAGAGCTCGTTCATGCAATTTTATGGCTGTTAACTAACTTTCGAACACTCTGGAAAATGCCTAGTGATACAAATACGGGAAAAGAAACTAAATTTTAAGTCTCTAGCTCATCGGAGGGCAGGTTAAAAATCAATTACAAAATTCCACAGCAACAAACACACCAAAACAAGTTATTAAAAACATGATAAAAATGCTCTTAACGTGCAGAAAACTAGAGTACTTGTTCATCATAGTAAAAGTAACACGTAAACTGTATGTTTATTTAAAATTACATAGCAATATTCAGATTCAGGAACGAATGCGATGTTACCGGCAACAAACAAAAAAAATAAATAAAACTATTACCTACATACTTCAAATTTCTCTTTCAATCGAATTGTGAATTGACCCCAATTCACAATCTTCTTTGCAGCTCGAACTTAAACGAAATTTTGTACAATTAATACTCTTATTAATTTAATTAATTGCACACACGCTACATACATACGTCCAACAGTCAGGAACTTTCAAAATGGTTCTACGACGTCATACATATCGATTACGATACGATAAAACATGTATATATGCGATACAGGCGCAATAGCGAATGCTATTGGACCTTAAAATTTAAGGCGCAATAGCCACTTCGTATTGGAAATGAAAATAAATTTTTTTCTATGGTCACAGTGAAGGGTTTAACTGAAAAAACATTTGTTACCCCGTTTACTAATGCTGTGCTCAGTTTTCCACCGTTTTGAGCTCTTATAATTACATTTTATCCATTTGAAATAAAAAATAAGCGAAAAAAGGTTTTCTTTCTTAAATATAAAAGTTTACTATAATTTTATCAATTCAGTAGTTAGGCTGCGTTCGGAAACGATCCACCGGTTACACCGCGTGGTTAGTCCGGTGTGGTTATGACGTATTTGGAATTTCTCTAGGAATTCCGGTAGAACAGCTGTGTTTCCGAACGCTCGTGGTTAAACCGCGGTAGTTCTAGTTCAGCAGCAAACGACACTCCAATCAAAGCGTAACTTTCATAATAGGCAAGTCACGTGCGTTACGATCAAAACATGAAACACGACCGGATTGGCCAACACAGACTTTGTGACGTTTGTGATCTCGCTAACCGCTTCCAGACAGCGGTGCCACAGGTTGCTACCAAGTCGACCGCCAGAGAACAACCGCAGCGTTTCCGAACGCGGTTAAGTGACGTCACCGGTTCCACCGCAAGCGTTTCCGAACGCTTGCGGTTGCACCGAGGCGACCGATCCGCGTTTCCGAATGCACCCTTAGGCTGCGTTCGGAAACGATCCACCGGTTGAACCGCGTGGTTAGTCCGGTGTGGTTATGACGTATTTGGAATTTCTCTAGGAATTCTGGTAGAACAGCTGTGTTTCCGAACGCTCGTGGTTAAACCGCGGTAGTTCTAGTTCAGCAGCAAACGACACTCCAATCAACGCGTAACTTTCATAATAGGCAAGTCACGTGCGTTACGATCAAAACATGAAATACGACCGGATTGGCCAACACAGACTTTGTGACGTTTGTGATCTCGCTAACCGCTTCCAGACAGCGGTGCCACAGGTTGCTACCAAGTCGACCGCCAGAAAACAACCGCAGTGTTTCCGAACGCGGTTAAGTGACGTCACCGGTTCCACCGCAAGCGTTTCCGAACGCTTGCGGTTGCACCGAGGCGACCGATCCGCGTTTCCGAATGCACCCTTAGGCTGCGTTCGGAAACGATCCACCGGTTGAACCGCGTGGTTAGTCCGGTGTGGTTATGACGTATTTGGAATTTCTCTAGGAATTCTGGTAGAACAGCTGTGTTTCCGAACGCTCGTGGTTAAACCGCGGTAGTTCTAGTTCAGCAGCAAACGACACTCCAATCAACGCGTAACTTTCATAATAGGCAAGTCACGTGCGTTACGATCAAAACATGAAATACGACCGGATTGGCCAACACAGACTTTGTGACGTTTGTGATCTCGCTAACCGCTTCCAGACAGCGGTGCCACAGGTTGCTACCAAGTCGACCGCCAGAAAACAACCGCAGTGTTTCCGAACGCGGTTAAGTGACGTCATCGGTTCCACCGCAAGCGTTTCCGAACGCTTGCGGTTGCACCGAGGCGACCGATCCGCGTTTCCGAATGCACCCTTAGTAAAACCTGTAACTGTACTGAAAAATCTAGAGTTTGTTTTGTTTCCAGGCGAAATTATCCTGGTCCCTTTAAATACTTACTAAAATTTCTCGGCAATGTTTGATTTTATTTTTGCTTTATATCAATGTTTTTAGATCGAGATAAAGGTTTTTGTGCAAATTCTGTTCATACCATGGAGATAAATGAAGAATATACCTTGCCTTTAAACAAAAATGATATTTTGCCAAAAAACAAATTGGATCGCGGGTTATTTGTTTTGATGACTGTTTTAATCCCTGCCTTGACAGTGTGGGAAACCTTTATTCTCTTTCAGTATTATCCAGAACTCAATTTTAATGTGTTTATTCATTTTCTGTTTGGTAGTTTTTTGAGTGTCAATGTTCTTGGTAATTTATATTACCTTAAAAAGATCGACTCGTCAGCGAAACAAAAGTCACTTCCAGCAGTATTACATGCAAATTGGAAATACTGTCACTTTTGTCAGCTAAATTCTCCTCCCCGATCTTATCACTGTCCTGTATGTGATGAATGTATATTAAAGCGGGATCAACATTGTATGTTTGCAGGTTGCTGTGTGGGATTTTATAATCATCGCTATTATTTCTTGGCTGTTGTTTATGCAATGCTAGGTAAGTTAACAATGTATTTCATATGTAAATTAAAATGTTTTAATGTATCAAAACAGTCAGTAATACAAAACTTTGGTTGCATTATATTGTGACCTTATTTTATACAGCTTTATATATATTTTGAAGAACACAGTAACCCCTCATCTTCTATCTTCCTTAAAGTAAAAGTTTAAAAAGGAAGTTTTATATTCATCTGAATTTGCGACAGTTTAGGAGCAATTTAGCAGAGTAGAAGTGTATTTATTTATTTATTTTTTAGGAGAATTTATAAACTTTATTGTTTATGTTAAGAGAGTCATCCTATAATGTTTCAATAAACTAAATCTTTTGTTGATCCTTACGCATGATTTTATTTCCTATACATTAGATGAATTCATTAAGTTTTAAATAGGCTTGTGTAGTCGCAGTCGGGACTGATTTTGGAGTAAAGTAATCAGAGTCAGGAATCAAAGGTTCAAAATTTCAAGAGTCAGAGCTGGTGTCAGTCATTTTCTCTGTAAAGTTTAAGCTAGACTGTTTCTCTGCCAGTCTAAGTTAGAGGCCTTAACACTCCTGGAATTGGTTATTTCTCCTCCAACTCCACAGCCCTGGTTTTAAGTACTTGGTTTTTTCCTATTTTCTAATAATTGCTTTTTTGTTTTGTTTCCTGAAAAATCACAATATAATGTAGAGCTGCTGTATTAACTCTTTAAAATCCAAAAGGTTGTCGATAAAACTGGACCAAACTAATGCCAAATCCTTAAAAATATGAACACTTTAAGCTGGTGCATTGTTCTAGAAATAGTTTTGACTCATATTTCAGAAATCTAGTCTGCATTGTTAGGTACCATCAACCTATTCTACAATTTGTTTTGTTTATTGATAATTTAAATGTATGGGTAAAAAATGCAAGCACAACCCAATCACCAAAAAACATACCAGTGCAAATGACAATTTTATACTTTTAATGAGTAAATTACAATATCTTAATGTTAAAAGGTTTTTATGTTCAAAATATCAGTACCTCGTTTTTACATAAAGGTAAATGAAATAAAGTCACTATATTGATCTATTTTAAATATTTTTTCAAATGAATTTTTCAGAGGGTGGAGTAAAATTCCCCCAACACAAGCTTTATAAAATGAAAGGTTTATATTATTTGACAAAGTTTTAAAAATTGCTGCTGTAACACTACAAATACTCATAATTTTAACAGTGGATAATGCAAAGTTATATGTCCCTAGATTAGGGTCAGCAGCAGATTTTAGGAGGAGTACAGGGACCAGTGACCCTCTAAAGAAGATAATTTAACTATTTCATTTATTATTTTTTAATTGACTTCTCTATAACATAAAGAATTTTTTTTAGTTATTTTCAAAATAATACAAAGGAAACGAAGTATTGTTGAGTAAAAGCATTTTTCTCTACTGAAGAAGTAATATTGGAGTCAGAGGACTAAACAGAAAAATGAATTTAACTAACTCATTTAACGCATCGGTTTCGAATTCAAGGGGATGTAATATCATGATTCATCCATTAATTCTTATTTTGGGGAGAATCGATACTAATCATTTTTTAAAAAATGTGTAGATGTTTCTAGAAGAATTGTTTTGATCCAGGAAGCTGATTGCAAAATAATGGATTCTTTTTTTTCAGCTTAATAGAAATGCAAAATGAAAGCACTCAGATGGTAGTTTCTTGCCAAAACCGTAATATTGATGGAAATGTTCCGTAGTATCAAAATGTTATCTCAACTGTATGATGATTTTAAGAGCTAAACTGCGATTGCTTTAAAATTGGCTGAGAAATATTTCCTAAACACTTCAATAAAACTTATATGTTATGAAGTTATTATTTGCTTAATTACATAATATTTTATACAGTTAAAATATAAATTAAATTTTTAAAAAATCAATATGAAGTATGGGTTTATTTAAAAACTTTGCCATCTCCTGTTATAATCATCATTACAATGTTTCTAATTAAAACCTCTCATTTCACAGCATCTTGGTGAAATTATATAGATTTTAGTATTTGTGTGTGTGTGTGTGTGTGTGTGTGTGTGTGTGTGTGTGTGTGATTGGCTTGAAATGTCAAAGATGCTTTGCATCTACATTCAAAGAAATTTATGTACATGAAAGTAGGTTAATTGGCCTTAAGGGATCTTAAAAAACATTTAGAAATAAACTTATGAAAACTTGGCTCTGAAAATTGTATGGAGAAGAGTTATTTTCAATTTCAAAGGTTATTTCTGTATCTACCCCTGAATAGAGTATCATAAACTTTTGCTTGAGTGGTGAGGAAACTGCGCAAATTTGTTTCCAATAATTGTCAAATACAAATACAAAAGTGACGATCAGAAACAGGCTCTGGGCCCAGCTAGGCTGGTCCTAGTTAATTTACAATCCCCAATGAAGATCAATGGCTCTCTTAAAACTATCTAATTCTTAAGATGATGCAACCAAACTCAGTGTTTTGGGCACTGTTTACCACTTTAGGTGTTGGACCATGTTTTATGGGGGTTTTATTTTTTAAATTCTTTTAAAAGAAAAATTGGAAATCTGCAGAAAATCTAATTTCAATGGGAAAAAAAGTTGAATGACTCATTTTTCTTCTCTAAAAGTGCTTGATTTACACAATAAATTATTAACCACTAAATAACTTCTATTTTAGCACTGTGCCGTTGAAAGGTATAAAATTCCTTAAAAGTTAAAGTAATTTAATAAATTTTAATAAGTCTTTATTCCTCCAAAATGTCTGTCTTATTTAAAGTTTTATTATCTAAACAGGATTAGTTCGAGTAAGGGAAAACAAAATTTCAATGTTTTAACTTGAGATTTTTACCATTCGTTTACGTTAATTGAGATATAACATTTTACTGGTTGCATTCAATTCTATGCTCCCGGAGAGTAACTGGGTATAAAAAATTTGACTTGACTAATAGCTTGACAATATCTACTTGTTAGTGAATGAAATCTTGTTTCCCTTTACCCCATTTTGTTTTCATTTACTCCAAAGACTAGGGGGTAAATAAGAACAGCGATTTCCTTGTACCCTTGAGGTTGAAGTAGGCAGATAACTGTGATATATCGTCTTTGAGGCTTAAAAGAGCGGTGCCTACTTCAGAGAGATTATAGAGCAAACTACACCGTCAAAAAAAAACAAAAATTTTTTAATTTTTTTTTTTTGGGGGGGGGGGGTTACTCTTGGGTGGGTCTTTGTAGTGTTTGAGGGGCGGCGCACCATTGCTCTAGGGGAGGGGGGAAATGTGCACCCCTACTTAAAATGTTCTTCATCATTGATACTCAATCTGCAGGCTAATAGGTTGCAGGTAGCCTAAAAAATCCTCCAAATGTAATCTAAAATCACAAAAATGGAAAAATCGGGCAAGAAATTTGCAAACTATCTAAATTTATGTCAAAAATGTACAAAAGTAACTCAAATCAAAATGTCACCAAAATCTACCAAAGAAAAAAAAAGGTGAGAGTAGGTTGTTTCCACTAGCACAGCCTGAATTATCTTCTGAGAGGGGGGGGGGGGTGATCAAAACAGTTCTAACATGTGCATGAACTGTCGTATTTGGATCAGCAATAATGTTAAAACCAAGGCCTCTGGGGATGTTTTAACACCCCCACTTACACATCACATAATTAAAATGTGTGAAGTGACTAAACTTCCATAATGCATATGTCATTAAACTAGCAATTTGTCTAGAATGCTAGTAATGAACCTGCTTTTCCATATTTCTTCAACTTTTTTGTTGTCTCTAAAAAGCAATAATATTTTAGTTTGTAAATGTACATTGGTGGATTTACCATGTCACAATTGCAAGGGGCCACCGCAAAATAAGTTCCCTGAAAGGAATTTTGAACTGCACATGAAAGAAAGTTTAAAGGTAACAAAAAGGCCCCTAAAAAGCAGAGGCGGATTAAAATATTGTGGGGCCCTTGGCAAATTACTTTTTTTTTGGGTCCTCTCTGTAGTAGTCAAACCTCACAGTTTTAATCATTGGCTAAACTGATTTCAACTATTTGGAGGCTCTAGGCCATGACCAAGTTGGAATATTCAGTAGTCAGAGTCTGCTATAAAAGGCATTACAACAGACATCCTAATGGTAAATCTGCCACGGTAATTTTGCGTAAAAATGATTTTGGTTTTTTTAAGTAACTTTAACGTTATTGTTTTTATTCTGATCTTTCAGGTTCCTTGTGTGCTGCTCTCTTTCAACTACCTCACTGCCTTGAATCAATTGGTGGTTTTCATCTTCTACCCATGCTGTCATTGGCAGCTCCACATATTTCACTTCTGTTTGGATTTTTAAGCTTTTATGGTTTTATCTGTGCCATTACGCAAATTGTTTTGTTAAGTGCTGTTGTGTTGACAACATATCTGTTGATTGTGCAGATACGCTGTATATCTAACGGACAAACCATTCATGAGAAAAAGGCTGACATTAGATTGTATGACTTGGGCTTGAAGAAAAATTTTATTCAGATACTTGGTATGAAATGGTTTATTGCCATATTTTGGCCCTTTGTTTCATCCCCTATTAAGGGAGATGGAATGCAGTTTCTTACATTTTATGACTTACAAGAAATAAAGAATGTTTAAATTACTTTTAATGTATTAGCTTTTAAACTGAATAAAAGCTAATCTTAGAAGATCATAAACTGAAGCAAATTACTGTGATTGCACAATTTTTTAGGTTTTTTCTTTTCTTTCCGAATGTGTGTGTGTGTGTGCAAGCCAGCTATTTCTTTGGTTAAAGTTTTCAATTCTCTGAAAATTAAAATAATCTTCAATACATCAACATGAACATTTATTTTGTAATTATCAACTCTCTTTGTATTTAACCATGACATATAAAAGGTGTAAAAATAATCAACATTTGTACATCTTTTGCTAATGTTTTAAGACTGCCATTACCATCATCATTTCAGGGATCCTATGAGTTTGAAGGAGATAATTTTAAATATAAATTTATGTTGAATCAATTTGTATGAACTTGACACATTTTAGACTTAAATCAGTTAATTACTTACTGTTGTGGTTCTTAAATACAAATTTATGTTGAATCAATTTTTTATGATCTTGACAGATTTTAGACTTTCATTAGTTCATTACTTACTGTTGTGATTCTTGAATACAAATTTATGTTGATTCAATTTTTATGATCTTGATACATTTTAGACATCAGTTACTGTTGTGGTTCTGAACTACTTAATGCCCTTGACTTAAAATGGAATATATTTGTGAACATTAATATTGATTAGCTTAACATCTTTGATTGACATTGCATGATTTTGTGAAACTGATGATTGAATTTAAAATAATTTTTGTTTCCAACATTTTTTTACATAAATCCGTATTATAATATTTTGCCGTGAACAGGTAAACGGCAGTATCTGCACTAATGAGTTTTGGAGATATTTGAAGAAACATGTTTTGGATTCAATACTAGCAATAGGGAAATTTTGAAATTAGACATTTTTTGAAGCTTTCTTTTCAGAGAAAACTGATTAAGCATGTTTGCACACTAAAGCTGATAACGAAAATGCAAAAAAAAAAAAGATTTGAAAAAATTTGCCGTTACTGCCCTTATTTGCCCATGGCAATATTATTTTGCTGTGCTAATCTTAAGTGTCATATATTCTTTTACATTCACTCACTCAGTATTGTTGTAATAATATTATTTATAGTTCAATTTTTTTGTAAGGGCTCATTTACATGCGCCCTAGAGTTGACTGTACCTAAAATATGATGTTACATGTTCTATCCACAATTGCAATTGGTACACATTATAAGCTCTTTATCTAATTTATTTTTTCCAATATAATACTGTCCCTGTCGATATTTAATTTAAAAAAAACTTTATTTCTCATCCAGAGTTGTAGCATACATTTTTTTTTTGTGTGTGTGTGTCTGCGTGTGAAGTTTGTTCTTATATTTTATGTTTCTTTTTACTCTTTTAAAAGTACCAACAAGTATTGAAATTTTTGTTACTTTTTTTTTATTTACTCATTCCAAAATGATAATTTACACTGATTAAAGTTATGGCTTGTTCGTTTTAAATCCACGAACTCCATTTTACATCTAACAAATATTTAATTTTGTAGTGCACTATACTTCATTGATAGTATTTTGATACTTAAGATTATTCATTTCAATATACCTATTTTATATGTGATAACATATTATATTTTTAATAAATGATGTCTTTTTAATTTTTATTGTTATTATTATTAATAATTGTTAAATATTTTGTTCTGCATGTACATTAATTATATTTCATTTATTTTTCCTGTACTGAAAGAAACAAAATCTTATTCCGACTAATTTTCAAAATCTATGTTGCCCCTTTTTTGTGTTAAAGGTTATTTTTAGAATCAATTTTGTCTTCAAAGGTAATTAATTTTTATTCTTCTTCTTGGTTTAAATTACAAAGTATTATTAAAGTTATTTGAACGTAAGGAGTAAGTACACTTATAAAAAATGCAAAGCATAAAATTTTAAGTTACTGAACATAAAGTGTACCTAACGAAACTGATTTTTACCTTTGCTTTTACCTTCATTTTCGAGTTAAACCGTGCCATTGTTTGTGGACACGTGCTGGCGTGATAAATAGTTTTCAGCTACCAGTTTGTTGGTAATCTCATCTTCATTAAGAGAACATCTGTCTCTAACTCAGTTATTCACTGTTCCAGACTAATGAGTTCATAACAAGGACGAAATTGCAGTCACTGGCTGTTGGAAATTTGCATGTAAAACTAATATGTTCACCAGTTTTAGAACATTAATGCAGATATCTAGAAACTTTTCCGTATCGAAACTGCATAAAAACCTGCTGCTATAATCTTGCATTAAAGTTCGATACCTCGATTATAAATTATTTTAAATTATTCTAAGTATTAATAAGTATGTCAATACTAGTATTATGTCTCCCGGAATATGTATGTTTGTCAGCTGATTTCGTTTTATCAGCTGTGCTTCTGTCTGTGCATAGCAAAAACGTAAGAGGCCATATCTTTTGCTGATCAATTCAGCTTTTTTTTAAAAAAATATATAGTATTATTTTAAAAGATAGGTAGACCGCTGTCGAATGCGCCATTGCGTTAAGCTGGTCATTGACCAAAATATCGAGGTTCATTCTTTCTTTCTTTGTTTTCTATTTCTTTTTTGCTGAAAAATGATCAACTGTGTTATAGCTTTCGAATGATGCGAAGATGTTCTTAACATTCAGTATATTTCCGTAATTATGTTTTTATTTTTTAATTTGAGGTATGTACTATGATTTAAAAGTCTGTTTCTGGAACTTTAAGTTCATTTTGTAACTATGCTTAATGCTTACAAAATGTTGTAAGCATAATTACAATATTACAACATTTTTAAATGCAAGTTTTATACTTTCTAATATAAAGGAATGCCATATCAATAATTTTTTATACTTTGATGCCATAGAAAACTAGTCTATACTACTTTGTTTCTAATAAAAATTTTATGTCATTTAAAAAATACAAATTTGTACTTGTTCCGATTCATAACCAAATGATATTTAATTGTTTTGTTAGGAAGTATTATTTTATCTGAATAACATGTTGAATTACTTATTTTGTTGTTGTACTGTGTTTTTTAATAAAAGTATTTGAATTTATTAGTTGAAACTTTGTTATTCATAAAAACATTTTTGAGTAATATTTTCTCTTAGTTTTAATACACATTTTAATGAGAAATACTTTCAAAAAAAAAAAACTAACGTGTCTTGGGGGACGGGCTCCGTAAAATAAGTTTAATTTTTTAGTACCTTTTGTGGATTTCAATGCAAGATCTTTTAAATAGACGTTCAAGCATCGAATGATAGAAATAATTCACAAAGTTGTCGTCTGAATATTTCAACCCCTACTGTTCTATTTAAAACAATGACAAAGAGTTCATATTTGACTGTAGAGACGCTGAAGAGATTTTTAATTTACTAGCTTGAAAACCCTGATTACAGTCGACTCACGCTACAACGCGATTCGACTTACGCGAAAGGGCTATAACGCGAGTTTTTCACGAGTAAAGAATTTTAGAGCTAACGCGAATTCCTCGTCGAGAACACGATTTTTTTTTTTTTTTTTTTGGAAGGAAGCATCTGGTATCGGCTTCGTTATTGGCTATTAAATATTGATTTTGTGAATGTTATTACATCCCTTTAACATCACTGACAGCAGCGGAAGTTCTCATACCAAACTACTCTACGTATCGCGTTATTAGTGCATCAAATAACCACTCTGCAGCTTTCTTTTTTTTTTCATTCTAATTATTAAAGTTGATGAAATAGAATGACGCCTTCGTGCGCTGTTTCATCCAAAGTTTGAAGATAGGAAGAAAAAGAAAGTTCCTGCCAAAAAAAAAGGGGGGGGGGGGGTAAGATTCTCGATATGCTTTAACAACTATAAAACGTCGACGGTAGTATCATCTATATGAGTGAATCTTTCAAAAGTACAATTAAAAGTCAAAACAACAGAACTTAGAACTTAGACTTCAGAACTTAGTTTCAATATTGAATTGCAGAGTAGTGTCTAAGCAAAGTAAATATGTATTATGAAAATGGAAGCTGCTGTCGTACTGTGGATTAAAGAGTTCAGGAAGAGAGGCTGTTGTCATAAAATGGAAACGTTATAAAAGACAAGGCGAAGCAACGTATTTAAAAATGTATTGAAAAAGAAAGGAGCATAAATCATCACCATCTTTATTTTTCAACTCATGAATATTGTTACTGTATCTACTGTACAGTGTGATTGTGCAGCATTTTATTATTACTACATACTGTGCGTGCCGTGTTGTTTTATGTCCTTCCCTCCCATTGATCATTCATTTTGTGCAACTTTAAGTATTTTATGTTGAATAAAACGGCTTTTTTTATTTTGTAAAAACAGTAAAAGTTTAGCTCTTCATGTAAAAAACTAATGTATAGTTGAGGAATACTTTAAAGCAGTTTAAGGGGTGTTTAACAGTGTGTAAAATAATTTGTTGTGTTTCTAAAAAATTGTATACGTAACATTTCTCTACAACGCGAAATTCCAACTTACGCTAGGAGTCTTGGAACGCATCCCTCGCGTAAGTCGGGACTCGACTGTAGTTTTTTCCTTGCGTAATGTGCACCTGTTTTTTTTATTCACTCTTTTCTTTAATATTTTCATAATTATTTTTTAGTATTTACTTACTATAAGTTAAAACATTAAAAATAATTGCGTTGGTGCATACGCGGCTGGTGCACCAAAAAAGTGGGCGGTCAAAAGAAGTGAAGAGGTTAAGGGGCAGGACAACTCAAGCTGTTTTTTGTTTTTGTGAAATTGGGCTATATTATTGACTTTTAACGTTACTCTCTAAATGGGTTCTTAAGATGTGAAATACGGCTTCAAAAATCGGCCACCGTAGACTCCATTCTTAATATGAAATAACACGAGGCAAGTCCATTTATTTGGAATTTTTAGCTTTCATTTTCGGGAAATAAATCAATCCACCTTGTAAACAATCATTTTTCAATCGATCATTAGTTTTCTACTTTAAAAAGTGGGGGGAGGGCAATTTTTAGTTTTCATTTTCGAGAAATAAATCAATCCACCCTGTAATCAATCATTTTTCAATCGATCATTAATTTTCAACTCAGGGGGGAAAAGAGGGGGCGGTTACCCCCCTTCCGTACGAGCCGCCTATGCTTTGTGCTGCCCCCCCCCCTCCTGTCGATTTTTTTCTGGATCCGCCACTGTCAGTAGGAGTAGTTGCAAATCAAAAACACCGATAGAGATAACTGGAAATCAAAAACCTACATGACTCGCACTGTCAAAAATGAAACGCTCAATTTTGACGATTCAGCAATCCTCGAGCACTATTTCGTTATTTTCGACGATCCTTTCGTCACTGAATCACGTGATATTTGACGAAACCAGAAATCTCAAATTTTTAACGAAATAATTTCGTCCCGATTTCGTCATATTGCAGTGCATTCTGGGAGTTTTCGTTTCAGTCTTCTACTTGCTCGTTAAATTATTTTACGGCAGTTATTCTAAAGGATTTATAAAAAAAGGTTAGTATTTATTAAAATTTGTATGTGCAATGTGCCTTCTTTTATGTATTGTTATATTTTTGTTTAGTGTTGTGTTTATTGTTGTATTTAAAAAACATTAAAATTGAAAACGATCTGTTCGATTTGGTTTGGAATTTTGTATAAACTAACTTTGAATCACCTCCACGTTAGGCTTAACTAGCGTTATTTTTTATTTGCAAATGAAAATGTTTGTTTGTTGACATTTGTTCCCAAAAACGTACTTCCTTTATTTCGTTAGAAAATTAACAAAGATGACCAAAGCATTTTTACGAATTTAAACTTACATAAAAAATTCCACCGTAGCTACAGCAACGCAGATAATAAATACAGCGCCTTGATAAATAGCATAGAACTTTGAAAATT
The DNA here is from genome assembly GCF_026930045.1 of Uloborus diversus. Lineage (NCBI taxonomy): Eukaryota > Metazoa > Arthropoda > Arachnida > Araneae > Uloboridae > Uloborus > Uloborus diversus. The sequence continues at coordinate 25,783 of NW_026557938.1, read as the reverse complement.
TTAATTTCAACGGTTGAATATGTTACATGGTTATGTGTTTTCATTCTTCTTCATGAATTTTACTAATATAATTCTGGTGAACGAAGTGTTTTTGTTTAATAATTCAAAATTTTTTTACTCTGCATTTTTATTTTCTAAAACAAATATACCGCCCCCCACCCCCTCTCTAAGTATTGGTATTTTTTTCTTCTACTCTACATGTAATATTTTATTCAATGCAATAATAATTTATACAGTAGCTCTCTCCCAAAAGTGTACGTAACACTTATCATTTTCAATGAAATATTGCTCTACCCATTAGGTAAGATTAATATTTTGGAATGGGTAAACAATAAATATTCTATAGTTAATTCTTAACAAAACCACATGAAATATTTTAATAGAGAAATAAAATATGATTTTGAAGAAATTAATAATCAAAAAGTATTAAGAACTTTATCTCACAAAAGTGTTCATAAAAAATATTTTTTAATAATTGCTTAGCAACCTTTTTAAACAAGCCCATAAAAATCGAGGAAAAAAAGTGCTTAATGCAATTAAAAATAAATGCAAACTGGCTCTCAGCTTATGGTTCGGAAATGATACCCCCCCCCCCCCTTTTTTTTTGTTAGGCTCGTTGACCGGACTTATTAAAGTCGCACCCCATGTTGTTTATGTAATGTCATTTCCTTCTGCAGCTGTCTCTTGTTTATGTTGTATCAATACTTCATTATTTGTTGAGTCTGTTTCTTTCTTTTTTCTTTTTAATGGTTTTACTTGCAAAATAAAACATGAAGTAAAGTAAGTATTAATTTAATACAATGCATTTTGAGTTACAAAGAAAATATTAATTTCTATTAATTTCCATAAAGAACTAGATCTTTGTGCTTTGCAGCTAAACATTTTCAATTTTTTTTTCAAATTTTCCCCAAATTTAAAATAAGTTATTGAAGATAACCTTGATTTAAAAAATAAGGTAAGTTAGCAGCATGTTTGAAAATAATAACAATTATAAAGCGTTTTTTGTTGTTTATTTTCACATTTAGTACGCTAAATTCTATGTTAATTTGCGTTACCTGATTTGTGATAATTATGAATTTTTTCATTATACATAGTTTTTACAGCTGAAATAAATGCAGCATTAATTTTATTGCCATATTTGCTGCCTCAAGGAATTATCAGCAAAAAAAAAAAAAAAAAAAAAGTGAATTCCCTTCAGAAGCATTTCATAGAGGAACTACTAGTAAGTCCAAATTTAAGTTAAAGTAATGGTTTTTGCTGTAGACAAAGTAAAATGTCTATGTAAAATTTCAAATGAAAAACTGAAAGGAAAATAAAAAGTATATGATAAAAACTAGCAAACTTCGCTCGATACGCTAGTCACTATTTTCATTACATACATTTGAATCTCTTACTTGCAATTCTGCCTTAGCGTTGGCCATGGTTGCATTAATGCTTATGGAGCTATCTTAGTAAATCAGTAAGGTTCTAATCAATTATGTTAAATAAAGTACCTAATTTCCCCTTGAAGTTCCAGAGAGGTAAGTATGAAGTATGTACCAAAGTACTTCAAAGTATGAAGTATGTACTGCATGCAATAATACACCTCCTGCATTAAACATAAATTTTGCCAAACAAGCATTCTACATAGAAGCAAAATTAATAAGACAAATAATCGATTGAAAAAAAGAAAAAGGTAAGCTTTTTCTCAAGATTATCTAATTTTCATTTTCTATGTCTAATTTTCGAACAAAGATATACAAACTTAAAGCTGTCTATTTTATTGCACTATTTCTTTAAAATTTATGGTATTAGTTTGATAAAAATCTTTTTTTTTTTCTTTGGAATTTTTTTATGCGATGCAATAAAGAAGTAAATCCCCAGCAATTTTCTCATGAGCAAATATTGATGTAACTCTGCATAAAAAGTAACCTATGTCTTATTCTTCTAGAACCCAATGTCTCCTGAGGAAGTAGCATTTCTATATTCCCAGTAGGGCTGGACGATGTAGGAATTTTTACATCGTGATGCAACGCCAAACTTACATTGCGAGTAGTTGAAGCAGATTGAATTATTCTTCCCGCTATAGGCGGCAAACCCCCGATTAGGGGGAGTTTTCCTTGCAAAAATCCAAGCTTTTGTCAGAATTTTCCCAAATTTGGCACGAAAACTATCCTATGGGGAATTCACAAACATCAAAGGACAAATGTACCAAACTTGGAATAGATCCGACAAAAACCCCACGCGGGGCATTTCCCATGCATAGCAGGACTAAAACGGGGGGAATTCTCGAGCATCAAAGGAATTCTGTGCCAAATTGAGAAAAGATCTTATAAAAACTGGTTTTTGAAAAAAAAAAAGACCCCAATAGCTGGACGAAAACTACCCAATGAGAACTCCTGAGCATCAAAGAAGTTCTGTGCTAAATTCAGAAAATATCCCACACAAACTTTTTATAAGGAGAACCCCAATGGGGGTTGTCCCCTCCCCCCCCCCCCATAGAAGAAGGAAAATTACCCCTGCTTGAATTCCCGAGCAACAAAAGACCTCTGTGTAAAATTTGGAAAAGATCCCACAAAAAAACTTGGTTTTATAAGAATAACCCCAATGGGGGGTTGCCCCCCCCTCCCATAGAAGAACGAAAATTATCCTGCTTGAATTCCCGAGCATTAAAAGACGTCTGTGTAAAATTTGGAAAAAGATTCGACAAAAACGTGGTTTTTATAAGAAGCACCCCCCATGGGGTTCCCTCCTCCCCCCCACAATAGAGGAACGATAACTACCCTTTGAATTCCCTAGCATCAAACGACCTCTGATCTCTGTGCCAAATTTAGAAGATATCCGACAGAAACTTGGTTTTTATAAGAATAACCCTAATGGGGGGTTGCCCCCCTCTCCCATAGAAGAACGAAAATTTATCCTGCTTGAATTCCCGAGCATTAAAAGACGTCTGTGTAACACTTGAAAAGATTCGACAAAGACGTGGTTTTTATAAGAAGCACCTCCATGGGGTTCCCTCTTCCCCCCCCCCCACAATAGAGGAACAATAACTACCCTTTGAATTCCCAAGCGTCAAACGACCTCTGTGCCAAATTTTAGAAGAAATCCGACAGAAACTTGGTTTTTTATAAGAATAACCCCAATGGGGGGTTGCCCCCCCCCCATAGAAGAACAAAAATTATCCTGCTTGAAATTCCCGAGCATAAAAAGACCTCTGTGCAAAATTTGGAAAAGATTCGACAAAAACGTGGTTTTTATAAGAAGCACCCCCATGGGATTCCCTCTCCCCCCCCCCCCCCACAATCGAGAGACAATAACCACCCTTTGAATTCCCGAGCATCAAACGACCTCTGTGCCAAATTTAGAAGAAATCCAACAGAAACTTTGCTTTTTGTAAGGAGAACTTCCATGGGCGTTGCCCCCCCCCCCCCCCCCGGAGGGACTAAAATCATTGTGTGTGCATTCCCGAGCATCAAAGGACCTCTGCGCCAAATTTGGAAAAAATCCGACAAAGACTTGGCTTTTATAAGGAGAACCCCCATGAGGGTTGTTCCCCCCCCCCTCCATAGCGGGACAAAAACTGCTCAATGAGTATTCCTGAGCATCAAGAATGAACCTCTGTGCCAAATTTGGAAAAGATCTGGCAACAATAGATTTTTTGCTGGGAAAACTCCCCATATGGGGGTTTAGTTAGATACCATGGGGAGTTTATGGGGCCGGACTAACATGCGGGTTTCCGTTCTTCTTCTTTTTTTTTTTTTTTTGCTTGGATAAAAAAAAATGCTTGGATGTAAGCAAACTTGTGGAGCACACCGATCTATCGGTTTAGAGGTTTTTATTCTAAACCGGTGTAATGATGAAGGGTGTTCTGTACGTCGGTATTTTTACGATGTATCGGTGCATCGTAAAGCCCTGATTCCCAGATGTCATTTCACATTGTTCTTTAACTTCAATTTGCAATAATTAATTTTACATTTTAAAAAAATTGTCTGCTTGTAATTTTACATTAATAAATTTTTTTTAAACATCTTTTATGTGCCTCTTTCTTCAACAAATACTTGAGGGAGGGGGGTGCAGGCCAATCATTTCGATTTTTTTTCCAATTGTGGAAAAAGGTGTATTATCTTCAAAATTTTTATAGAAAACCAACTAAAACCACGGCCTTTCGTACGTAAAGACATAAATGTTCAAAAATCAAGGGGGGGGGGGGAGATCATCTCCCATGAATGACACCCCCCCTCCGTAAATGACGGGCCTGTGAGTGTAACTATGCGCATCAAAGTGGGAAATTATGGTGGTAAGATTCTGAAGTTAAGATTTGACTAAATCTTATAAAATATAGTCGAAACCTCGTTAAAACGAACTTTAATGGATCATTAAAATCGATTATTCTTAACAGAATTCGTTTTATCCAAAAAACAACAACGGGACAGGGATTACAAAAAACTCCGCTTTAGAAGTAATTCTTTTTAAGCGTGGTTCGAATTAACGAGGTTCGTCTGTATTCTCAAAAAAAAAAAGAAAGAAAACTAATCAGCTCAAAAAAGAAAAAATAAAAATAAAAGAAATAAATAAACTCAAAAAATTACGAAATTAACATGCTCAAATATGACGAAATTAATTTGACGAAATTAATGCTCTCAAAACTACGAAAATGATCGTCGATTTGACGAAACTAGAATGAAGAAATATTTCGTTACATTTGACGAAATTCGCATCTTCAAACCAGAGACGAAAGCAGTTTCCTCAATTTGACGAAATGTTCGCTCGGAGCATATCCCTGGAAGCGACTTCGTCAGAAACGAAGAAAATTTCGTCGAATTTGAAAGTCATTTCTGAGAGTGCGTCGACTAAAAGTTATTTGATACCAGAAAGGTGGCAAATCTTCGTTTGTACGTATAAGTGCACTTGTAAAGCGCAGGGCTTGCAATAAACAGCGCTGCGGAGTTGGAGAGAAAATAACCCACTCCAACTCCAGGAATTTTTAAAGTCTTCGACTCCCTGAGGACATGGCGCAGACTCAGAGACAATGGCGCCATTGAAGTTTTTAGGAAGGTATTTTTAGGATTATTTTTCTTTTTTTTTTGGGGGGGGGGGAGAGCAAGGGCGCCCATATGCAAAATTGTAAGGAGGGCTCAGATATTTTCCCCATGGGTTAGGAGTGGTATTTTCTCCATGCAACCCGATTTTAGGACAGATTAGAGTCATTAAAATATTTCATTTTTAATAACTTATTCATTAAAGGCTGGAGAATAATTGTTTTTTACATTTTTACAAAGAAAAAAGTACCAAAAGCAAGGAAGTTCTAATTTCAAAGGGGGGGGGCTCGAGCCCCCCCCCCTTGCCTCCTATATGGGCGCCCTTGGGGGATTCTTTGCGATGTTTATGGTTGAGGTGCGACCTTGCTCTTAGGGGGGGGGGTGCACCCATGCGACTCCTACTCCCTTTACCCCAAAATCACTCCGCAGCAAAGGCAGAGCAGCAGCGGACTCTGAAAAAAAAAATGACCAACTCAGACTCCTTTACCCGAAATCAGTCTGACTCCGACACCATGGTAATAAACCATCTAGTGATGGGCATAATCGAGATCTTTTGATAATCGAGATCTCGGAATCGAGTACTTCTAATAATCGAGTAATTGATAATCGAGATCTTTTTAAGTCGATCACTCGAGTGATTGATAATCGAGATCTTTTGAATCGAGAACTCGAGCGATTGACTTCTCGAGATCTTCCGAATCGAGTACTCGAGCGATTGAGTTCTCGAGATCTTTTGAATCGAGTACTCGAGCGATTGACTTCTCGAGATCTTTTTAATCGAGATCTCGAGATGTTTTAATCGAGATCTCGAGATGTTTCAAATCGAGATCTCGAGACGTTTGAATCGAGTGCTCGAGTAGTTCATTTTCTGAGCTTTTTCCAAAATTGTGTTGACTGCTACGGGGGTGCCCACCAAAAGGGGGTGGGGCATGGCGCAACCTGTGCAACTAAAATTTTTAGAGCCGGTTTTTTGAGAGGGTTTTTTTAATCTCATTTTCGGAAGGGGGGAGGGGGTCCATGGTGCAGCCTGCGAAACCGAAATTTTTAGAAACGGTTTTTTGAGAGTTTTTTTTTTTAAATCTCATTTCGGGAGGGGGAGATAGCTCTTTCTAAACGGATGCTCCGTAACATTTGAGAGGGTGCGCCATCGCCCTGCGAAAGGGGGGAGGTGGACTCCCTTGACTTCAGTTGAGATTCCCGAGTTGTTTTGGCAGGGGTGCGCTCGAGATAGGAATGTGACATTTAGCCTACAATTTAGGGGTACAATAAGGGGTGAACCCTGCTGGCTTTTAGAAGTTTTAGGTTAAGTTCGGGGGGGGGGTATTGACACCCCAATTTTAGAAGGGGGATCAATTACCACTCCCCCCAAATTCGATGAAAAATTCTAGTTTTTACATTAAGTGGGTCTAGTTTTTTGTTGTTTTCCAATAAAATGAGTAGGGCTCGACCGATGGCATTTTTGGGCCGATGGGCGATGCCGATTGTTGGCCGATTGTCAAAGATGGCCGATGGCCGATGGCCGATTGTTTTCCTCCAAATGGCCGATTGCCGATGGCAAAAAAAAAAAAAAAATTAAACAGAAATAAATTGATAAAATTGTCAGGGATTTAAAGGATCATTGATTCATTTCACTTTACTTCCCTTCTACGAATAAGGAATTGTAATCACAAAAAAAAAAAAAAAAACAGATTTTGACCTAAATTTATATTTTACGATCACCCAATTCAAACTTCACAAGTTTTTTCGGCACATCTGCACATGCATATGTACCTAAGAACATGTAGATGACTGAAATATCCATTTGAACGCCTCCTCAGTTAATTATCGCAAATTCTCTAATGATGTTTTCATGCGCGTAAACTTACGTCATTCAAAAACATTATGAAATAGTAAGTTGAAAACTCATACGTACGTAGTATGACCTAAAAGTTAGAGGGACTAGTTGTATAAAACCTTACCCTGAATAGTTCACATTACCGAAGCACATCTATCTACAAAAAAATCACCTTGAACGACTATGTACTTCTGTCAATGTTCGTATAGCTTTTAGAAGCACTCCTGGAAGACCAGGGCCTGATTAATGCATGGTCCAGCGGGTCTACGGACCTGGGCACCACAGTTTTAGCGGCACAAAAAATAGGTAATTTCGTTCTTTCTGCACTTTTTTTGGAATTATAACTTCGAAAATGTACGGATTATCTTGCAATAAGGGGCACCAAATTTTACCTGGACCTGGATACCACTTTGACTTGATCGGGCCCTGTGGAAGACATTTTTCACAACCTCCTGTAAGGCCTCTTGCGTTGCTGCTTTAACTTTATCGTGGGGAAGAAGGCGACTTTCATGTTGAGGATGCACGGTTCGATTGGTCAATACTCTGATATGGCAAACAAATAACATAACGTTTCGTCGGACTTAGCTCCGTGTAACTTTTACCTGTTCCCAGCAAAAAAAAAAAAAAAAAAATTGCATGGACGCCGCTATCTTCCGTCAGGAGAAGATAAAGCTGCATCATAGAAGGTAGCGAAAAATGGCTTCCAGGAGAGTTTCCAAAAGTTATATGAACACTGGCAGAAGTACATAGTCCCTCAAGGTAACCTTTTGAAGGTGGATGTGCTTCTGTAATGTGAACTATTCTAGGTAAGGTTTTATACAGCTTGTCCCCAAACTTTTGATCGTACTACGTACAATCTGTATAAGGTGTAGTTATGCTTCTCCTTTTTTGACTGCCGTATGATGAAAGAGAAAGAACAACAGCCAAAAAAAAAAAAAAAGAAAGAAAGAAAGAAAGAAAGAAAGGAAAGGAAGAAAAAACAAAGAGGCTGTTAAATAACCAATTGATTTGTTTTTGTTTTTTTTTAATTGAACATATAACTAAGATTTCAGTAATATTGTAATGATGTATGGATTTAGGTACACTACACATAGTTAAAAAACATTAAATTATGTTGTTAAATCATTCAAAAAAAAAAAATCAGAATAAAACTATGAAACCGTCAACAAATTACGCAATTAAAGTGGAAAGATTGTACGTAGACATTTTTTAGTCATCAAATTAAACAAAAACAAATTAATTACAATACTAAATCATAGTAGGAATATTTTATACTCATTTAAAATTTATGAATAGAAAATTTGCATTTTTCAAAAAACTAAAACAGTGACATAAATTTTGCTGAAAAAAAAATAACTATGAAAAGAGCGAGATTCTTAAACGCAGCTACAATAAACAAACTCAATATTTACACCAAGTTAATAACTGAATACATATGCTACTTGATCTGATGTTGGCACACATAATGTTGAACAATTTGATTGTTTAATCTTTTATGAAGCTTTACAAACAAGTTCAAATTAAATTGTTCAATTTAACAATAATTTTTTTGAAATTTAAAAAATTGCATAATAGAAAAATCCTTGAAACTTTTCTATAAAAAACGAAAGTAACTTATTCATTGATTTTATATAAATACATAAAAATAGTTACTTACAACAGAAAAAAAAATCGTTCGCTATTAATGATACAAAAAAGATGGCGAATTATGCAATGGGGGGGGAGGGTCATCCTCTGATTATTCTAAAAATTCAAAAGTCCCTTCGATTTCCGAATTATGTTACCATTCAAAACGTTTTGAATCAATTTTCTTACATTACTGCTCTAAACTCTTTCTAAACAATACATAAAGTTTGAAAAAAAAAACCTCTAATTTTATGAATGGTGTTAGTTTTAAACAACTCAGAAGTACAACTAGAGTTTAATTTCAGAAATTGAGGGAGTGGGAGGAGGGGCACGCAAGTGTTCTCGGAAATTCAAAAATAGTCGTAAAAAATAGAACTCAAAATAATCATAAAGCAGAAAAAACCCTTTCAAAACTTGCACCCGAGTTTGTTTTGACGTGCAGTGGCGGATTTAAAATATAGCAAATGTTGCAATTGCGCGAGACGCGCATAACCATAGGGGCACCGTAGGAGTTACAAAAATGCAAATGATAAATGTTTTACAACTTCTGTGATAGAGAAATATAGCACCAAAATGTATTTCGACGGGCCCCAAACTTGTAACTCCGCCGAAGCAATACAGAAAAGACTGCATTACTGTGATTTATATTACAAATATCGAAAAATTAAAAATTACCGTCGGCTCAACGAGAATCTAACAAAATGTCACAAAAACCGGTTTCGCCATCTCATATTTGCTTTCATAGTCTCCAATTCGGCAATATATCACCAAATGATCGTCCAGTCTGAGACGCTATATTAGTTTTGCATTGAAATAAGTAATTAATAGCCACAAAAAATGAGTAAACAGGCTCTTCAGAACACCGATAGAAAACAAAAAGGGAAGTGCACAACTGGAACGTACGCACACCCCACATGCGAAAACTTATCCTTCTACAGTTTACCATTTTGGAGTTATGACTTATGAGAGATACATACAGTGGCTCCCAAAAGTCTTCGTACACCTACGACTTTCAGCGAAATAGGCCCCAATCCATTGGTTAGAAAGAATATTTCGGAATAGGTATTTAATTATAAGATCTATGATCAATTTTTAACATAGGCGTGCGCAGAGCTTCAGTAATGGGGGTACCACTGCATCCATGCCCGTTCTTTAGGGGGTTCAGGGGGAGAGCATCCCCCCACCCCATCTTTGTAAAATTAAGAATTGGATACAAATGGCCGTAATTTTCATCTTTTTCTAATAAATCTTGAGTTGAGCTTTGCCCTCCTCCCCCCCCCATACACACTGGAAAAGTACATGACTTACCAGAAAGTACATAACTTACCTCACACTCTTTTTTGATCGCTAATGGAAGATGTTTGGTCATCTTAGCTTTGAACAAAAAGCTCCTTTCATTTGTCCAATTCATGTACAGACACCTGCATAATTTTGTGTCAGAACGTACTAGAGTGCGAAAAATCTTACGGAAAATAAAAAACCGATAAAAACACATCCTATAACAGAGCTCTAAGATTTACAAGAACGATACGTACGTCTTTAAAACTTAAGGAAACGACGAATGAAAGTGTAAACAATTAGGAATAATCCTGTTTTGAAATGCTTGAAACTTTTAATGCTATTAAATATTTTTAAGCAAATGTACAGGTTTTAGTATTATTTTACAAAATATAATTTAAATAATATGCGATGACTCTATAGCTACTACAGAAGCATCCTCCTTTTATGAGGAACCATCATTTTAAATTCCTCAATAATATCACTATCTCTTGCTGCCACGGAAAGATCCTGTTCGACGTATGGCAGGAGGAGATTTTCCAATCGATCTTGTGCCATTGTAGACCGGAGCTTCGTCTTCACTATAGAGAGCTTAGAAAATGCGCGTTCACAAGAGCAACTGGTGACTGGCACTGTTGCAAACCTTTGCAGTGCCACAAGAAAATTGTCATATCTTGCTCCCCTTTGTGATTGTGCGAGCCAGGAAATCCATTCTCGAACACTTTTTGGTGGATAACTTTCTTCCTTGCGTGATTTTAGTATCCGCAATTCAGCGCTAAGTGCATTAGGATCTATATTAAAGTGATAAGCAAGAGTGCCTAAGTCAGTGCTGGTCCACTTATTTGGGCCAAGATTTAATTGAATAATTCTTCCTATAGCTCGAATTACATTTTTTGTTTCTTGAGAAAAGCGGTCGTTTAGTCCTTGAATTAAGGCATCAAGGACAGGATAATACGTAAAATATTTGAGCTCTTCTTTTTTTGTACTTGCAAAAAATTCGTTATCTTGAGCTGATGTAGCGTCGTTCAAAAGAACAGATACTCTTCTTTTCCTTGGCACTGGCACGTCTACGTCCATCTCTGAGCACAACTCTTCTGTCTTCCTGCAAATTTCCTCAAATAAAGCATCATCATTTCGCATGTCGACTAAAGCTGAAGCTACGCTTTCCACTTCTTCTACAGCTTCACAAAGATCCAAATCTGGACTTTGAAGAGTCTTACTGCTTTTTAGAATAACTTGAAGTATTGGATCCATAATGTGCAAACAGGCAATGAAGTTGACGTTTTTAATTTGATGCAAAATTCCTTTTCCTGTGGCCCTCGCTTTTACATCAAACGTGTCGTCAATTATTTCTTCAATTGCTTTTACAATATTTTCAAATTGTGCTGCAACTGCAGAAACAGCTTCTGACCGACAAGCCCATCTTGTATCGGAAAGCGACTTCAGAGTCCGCAACTTCGAGTTTGTACTTTTCGTTAAGTCTTCAAAAACTGCATGTCTTTTCGGACTTCCTTCGATGAAACTGTACAACAATTGTACTACACCGAAAAACTCCGTTATTAACGGATTGGACTTGTGGCTGGTACAAGCACTGACTAAAGCCAAATTCAGACAGTGCGCATAGCAATGGACATACAATATGGAAGGATTTACGTCCTTACACTTTGCTTGGACTCCATTAAATTGACCAGCCATCGCTGACGCTCCGTCAAAGCATACCGATAAAACTTTTTCCCATTTGACTCCGAGTTCTAACAAAGTTTCACTTAAGGATGTGAAAATCGTTTCAGCGTCTGTCTTCTTCAACCTCTTTAAACCAACAAATCTCTCTGCTGGGAAATTTTCTCCAAGAGGAACGTATCGGATAACCACCGCCATTTGCTCATGGTGACTGACGTCTGACGTTTCATCTGCGATCACTGAAACTGCTTGATCTTTTACTTCTTTTACAATTTGCTTCAATATTACATTTTTATTTGCTTGCAATATATCATTTTGAATTCTGTTACTGAGATAAGTTGCGTTCTTTCCGACATTTTCGTGGTATAACTTGAAAAAGGGATCATACTTCAAAAGTAACCCAACTATCTCTAAAAATAGACCTCTTTCAACGCTTTCTTCGGTTTCGTTGTGTCCCCGAAGAGGCTTACCACCTTTGGTCAAAGTGCGGACAACATCAATAAGCCGAGTCATGTATTCTCTATTCTTCATACGGGCCGTTTCCTTTTCTTTCAACTCACTTCTTTTTGCTTCCTCAAGTTGCAAATCAATTGATTGGTTACAATCAAAACTATTCCATCCAACAATGCTTGAAATGTGGCACTTGCTAGTTTCATGTTTCTTAAATCTGTTCACAGCTTTTCTCCAGTACGAAAATCCAGCTTTCACAAACGTATCTTCGGCCGCCCTCGTTACGGAGCAGTCATTAATTAAAAAACATCGGCAAGGAAAACAAAAAGCAGCATCTTTTTCAGTACTGTACTCTAGCCACTTAAACATTTCAAACCATTTAGCGTTGAAGGATGTTACTCTCTCATTCTTTCCTGACCCAAGAAGTTTGCTGGGATAGCTTGCAAGTCGGGGCTGAAAGGGTCCTCTAATAATCCTAGCCGATTTATCTACCCTATCACTTGGAAGACTATGACATGGGTCGTCGCTATGGATTAAGAGCTGCCTTGTATTCGTCATTGGATTTGTCGCAATAGTCATTGTCTGGGAAAATTCCAATGTGCCCGAACATTGAGCTTGATCCATAACATCGGTTTTTTCCCTAGTTTCACTTCCCGACTTCGTGCAATCATCCAGAGCAGATGTATCTTGTCCGATATTTTGCCCAAGCACACGTTCATTTTCATTCTGGTCTATCTGACTTGTTCCTGGTTTATCATTTGTAGAAGATTCTGAAAAAACAAAATTTCACGATAGTCCTATATTTTAAAATCTCATAAACTTAGTACTGCCGTAACTGCGCAGTTAAACTTGTACAGCTACGGCCGTTAACAGTTCACTGCACTTTTCAAATAACACTAAGTGGCAAAATTTTATTCTATTCTATTTTTTTTTTTTTTTTTATTTACTCATTTTTTGCGCGAAAGACAAAACAACCCGGAAATCAAGGTTTCTCAAACTAAGAATCTCTTGGTCTCACAGATCATCAATTAACATGTAGTAATTTTCTATTAAACTACCCCTCCTCACAACAATGCCATATTGCAAGTCATCAAAATGTTTATTACATAAATTTTTGTTTCAACGCACGTAAGTTGGCATTACGTTAAAGAATTGATACATGATTCTGATTGCTGTCGCTATCATGGTGGTTTAATTAAAATCGAAAAGTTAGTAATAAATAAACCAACATGGTAACGGTGTCAGAAAATTAAAAAAAAAAAAAATACTAAACGTTATATTAGTATGATATTGGAGACACGCAAAATTTTTTAAAATAAGCAATTGAAACTGCTAAAAATGCGTTTTTTTAATTTATTTTAATTTTTGAAAGTTTAAATAATACTAAATAACTAAACCGTTTAGCTCTACATTAAAAAGATACATATTTCCATCACAAATTTTAACAACATCAAAGCGACATTTATGACTTTTTTTGAGGACATTAAGGTTAAGACAGCGTAAAATAGTTTTCAAGTAATTATTAACTATCTTGTTACTCATCATGGGTGTCCTTTTCCCCCAAGGATGATATTGCACCCTTTTCAACTGTTACGAAGCCTTCCTGTAAAAAGCGAGATCCCCTCCTCTAAAATGAGGTTAAAAACCCTTAAAAATTTCCCTTAAAAAATTTAATACCATAATCGGGTCCATGAAACCCTCTATTGGGCTATCCTTACGCTGAGTTACTAAATAAATGTTAAAATGAGCACATTTTATCAATACAATCAAAACTTGAAGTTGTTTTTTCAGGAAGAACATAACCGGTTTAAAAAAATAATTTTACAGCATTATGTTTACGTTGAATTATTAGTTTTTGGTGATGGCTACAATTTTAAGTATTACCAATAATTAACAATTACTTATAAACAATTTTTATTGTAAATCAAAATAGTATATTTTCTTTCGATTTTAGAGCTAAAATAGATTTGTAGATTTCACTGATAAATACAATATTGCTCGAACAGTTACATTTTAGATAATTATCTACATAAGTATACTTATTTAGTTAATAATCTTAAAAAAAAAATGTTGGAGCAATATTTATTTAGCAGTCAAATTTACAAATCTGTTTTACCTCTAAAATTGAAAAAAAAAAATGTATTAACATATTTTGATTTACAATTATAATCCAAATAAATAAAACAGAGAATATGTGTGTGTGTGTGTATGTTCCCTATACAAATCTACAGTTTTGGTCGGATCTGGCCCAAATTTGGCAGAACGGAACTTGGGCACCCGAGAAGAAACGTAGGGGGGGGGGGGGTTTCGAACGCCAAAAAGGAACCGAACCGTTCGAATTTCAATTAAATGGCTTTTACTATCCGAAATAATTATTCGATTTCTTCGAATTTGGCGCCAATCTTAAGCTTGCGAAAAAATTCCCATAGGGTTTCTTCAATTTCTTCGAATTTCGAAAAAAAAAAATGTAAGAATCACCGGGGAAAATTGAAAAAGCATCATTAAGCCTAATGGAACTTAATTTTCATACCGGAAAATTATCGTTTGCACGATCTCATTTTAAATTAGCATTCAGAAAGTTGGGGGCCATTCATTAATTACGTAAAAACGATTTTGGCAATTTTTGACCCCTCCCCCCATAAAAGGGTGCGTAAGATTTTTCAAACCCCTCTCCCCCCCCTATTCTTACGTAAGATTCCATTTCGGTTTTCAAAATAATAAAATAACGAATCTTACATCACTGGAATCGAATTAAAATTCACTATTATTAAATAAATCCTTTTGTGTACAGAAATATTTACTAAAATGTTGCAATCTAGACTGAATATTTTTCGACATTTTTTTGCGTATGATGCGATACTAATTAAAAATAAAACATGCCATACATAGTGCGATTATTTTATTACATTTCACTCTATTCATTCTTTATAAAACAAGTAAAAAGCAGCTCATCCTAATACATGTTTTACCTTCCAGAAGCAAAGGAAATATAATCCCTGTCAAACCACTTGACCGCGCGATTTCTATTGAAAAATATTGACTTGGAAAATATTACGTAAGAATGGGTTTGATCCCCCTCCCCCTCCCCCCAAACAGGGCGCGATCAAGTCAAAGTGGTGCCCAGGTCCTGGTAAAATTTGTGCCCCTTTCACAAGGAATTTTGCATATTCTCAACGTAAAAGTTACAAAAATAGGGGAAGAAGAAAGAAATTCACATCATTTTGGTGCCCCTAAAATTGTGGTGCCCAGGTCCACGGACCCACAGGACAGTGCGTTAATCAGGCCCTGCCCCCAAAGTAAGGTAATGTAGAGATTTTTCCATCTCCCCTCCCCCTCGAGGCCCTTACGTAATTAATGAATGGCCCCTTGCCACATTTTTTTCTCGGCTGTGACTTAATAAAATTTTGTATTGTTTTGAGGTAAAAATTTCCCCCTTTGATTATATTTTGCGATTTCTTTCTTTCTTTTTTTTTTTTTTTAAAAAAAAAAGGATTTTAGTAGGTTGCGTTTAATATATTCGGGAATTTGTGATTTGTCGTTTTCTTTCTTTTTGACGGGAAGTGTTTCACTGATTCTTATGTTATATGGTCTCTTGATTTCGAAAATGATCTCCATTTTTTCCCATCACGTCAAAATTCCTGGTAAAATTGATTTCTATTTTTTTTCCTACAATTTTGCTTAAAAAATTATGAATTCGACCAATTTTACATGCAGTATCTGGCAGCAGCGCTTTTTAATTTCATTTATAATCTATTCTAACGATTCACATTGAATTTTCAGCAATAAATTCCTTTTTATTTGTCTAAACTTAAGAAAAAAGATCAAAAATACCAAATATTTACTCTTCCGCGGAGCAAAAAAAAGCTATATCTCAGGAATAATTTTTTTTACAGAAAAAAAAAACATTCGGCAGTGCAGAATATTCGTACAAATTGCCCTTGTTCACAATAAAAATTAGTACGACACAAAAATTTTCATTTTATATAGAATGACCTTGTAGTCAAATTTCACGTTTACTGTTAAATATCGTTTTCTAGCTTCCATGCGTATTATTTAATCTACTTGGTTAATTGCCAATTTTATGTACTTTATAACTTAATAAAAACGAATTAAAATATTACGTTAGAGGTTTTCTTATACAAAATGCATCATTACTTGGTGTAAAAAGTTCAAACTCAAGGTTACTTTTAGTTCTCTCTTGAACAGAGGAGATTCGTGAAATTTGTGGCTACAAGGTCATTCCATATAAAATACACAAATTTTCATGTCGTACTATTTTTGATTTTGATCAAGTTTGGCATGTAATCTGTATCAATATCCTGCACTCCCAAACGGTTTTATTTGTTCTGTAAAAAGATTTATTCCTGAGGTTTTTTTTTTTTTTTGCTATGTGGATGAGTAAATATTTAGCATTTTTGATCTTTTTTCTTAAATTTAAACCAATAAAAAGTAACGTATTGCTGAAAAATATGTGAATCACTAAAATAGGTTATATAAATGAAAAGAAAAAAACACTCTTACCAATACTGCATCTGAAATTGGTCGAAATTATTATTTTTTATGCAAAATAGGAAAAAATAGATATCAATTTTACAAAAAATTTCTGACGTGATGGAATTTTTTCACTATTTTTTCAAAAATCAGCACCAAAAAATGCATAAGGATCACCTTCAACTTTTCTTGTATTTTTTTTTTCATCGTAGGACAGTGGTTTTATTATTAAAATAGTAGCAATCATCTAAAACTAATAATTTAATGCAAACAGAATGCCGCATTCTTTTTTTTTTTTTTTAATTATTAATCAAATGACAATCAAAAATATTTTCTAGATTTTTTCTAGATTTACAACATTGGTATTATTTTAAAATTGATTGCGAATAGTCTTTCGTACTTCACGAATCTCGAAAAAAGACTTTGTCAACTCCTCTCCACCAATTTTTTCAACCTTGGAATGGTGACATGTGACACACACAGCTTAGCACACCCTTAATATGTGCCTAATATCATTAAACACACTCATGCATAGCGATAAATATTTTATATACATACATCGATATGTGTATTTTTGTAAATATTTTTTAACTACATAATAGACACCTCAGAGCAATGACTGAATGAATAATTTTACTACTAAAACATTATTAACTTGAAAACAAACGTAAGTCAACACGATAATAATTTCTCGTATTGAATATGTTATAAATAAATATAAAAAAATACTATATATCAGTTGCGTCAATACAGCTGCCGAGGCATGTGTACTATTATTGAAAACAATAGCGAATTTAGGGGGTTGAAGAGACAGGGGGCCCATTCCTCACCAGAAAAGATAACTGAATTACACCATTAACTATTTTTTAATTTACTTCTTCAGAACATAAGTATAAACTAAAAAATCGAAAAACACTCGCATATACTTAAAACACATTTGAACAAAATCACTCTGGCTTTGTTATGACGGTAAAATTGCAGTCAGTGGTCCATACGAAAGAATACTTAATCTTCACGTTTCAAATTCAAAGGTACACAATGCCACGATTCGTTCATTAATCATTAGTTCTTCTTTGATAGAAAAAAGTTATTTTTCTGGTTTAATACCATCTTGTTTTAAGCATTATAACAACGTTTCAAAGTAATACAGAGCATTTTAATGAAATACCATTATACCATTGATGGTATGTATTTTACCATAATACCATTTATGGATTATACCATTTTAGTAAAATGAAAAAAAGGTTTAGTAGTTAAGTGGCTTAAAATGTTTTTAAAAAATTATTTAACAACACTTTCGAAGTAAATTAGAAAATAAGATTGTTGTACTATAAAGTAGAGTAATTGACTTTAAGGCTTCTTTAAAAACATTTTAAAGGAACTTCATTAAAAACTTTTAAAGAAAAGATTATGGCGGGTGGGGATGGGGTTCACTTTTAATTTATTCGTGCTCCTCTCCGAAATTATTTCCGTATCCATCCCCGATTGTTAATTAAATAAATATCGGTTAAATAATTTATAGATTGCTGTAAATAATATACACACAATAGAAATAAATGATACATAAACCGAATTCTTGCTTTTCTTTTTTAACACGCTTTTACTAACTTTTCTTGTTACTGTCTACGTAATGGAACCCTACAACTCAATTTTCACCCACTTCCTGTGATCGAATGCTTTTCAACTTTGGTGCACGAACTCAAAAACGATGACAATGCAATATTATATAATCAAATTAATTAGCAATTTATTATTAAATTATAAATATACTCCAATTAAGGCAGCTTTTTTGCACAATTCCTCTTCTATTAGTTCGAAATAACGCTCGAACAATTAGCTAAAATAAATATTATATGCCGATAGAAAGCCCTGATTTTTCAGCATCAGACAAAATTCATTTGAATGTTCTAAAGTAATTAGAACGCGAGTTATTATGGTTTTTAACTAATTTCATACATGAAACTATGAACTTTTAACGGGAAATTCATTGATGATAACGGTCATTATTGTGCATTTATTAAAATCAGGGACCGATTTACACACCTAGGTGCCCCGGGCACTGACAAATATGGTGCCCCCCTCCCCCCCATACAAAAAAATATGAAGGTAAGTGTTGGATATTATTTTGATCGAAAGAAAACTTTAAAATATCAATTTTATAAGAAAAAAGTTAGTAAAAATTAAATTCCAAAAGTTTTTATAACTAATATACAATCACAATGTAATATCAAATAAACCATAAAAATTAAAAAGGTAAAAATATCTTCCAAAAGGAATACTTTTCCGTCATCAGTTGTATCAAATTTCGAGCTACAATTAATGAAAAGATATTTTTTTGTGAAACGCGCTTCGTCTTACACATTTTTAATTATGTAATTTCTCTTCAAAATTGCCCATATTTTCATTTAATTATAACAGTAATTATTAAGAAATATACAATGGAAATGAAAAGTAATTTTCTTTGTTAACACTTACCAAATCCATCAATAATCTCACTGAAGTAAGATATTTCGCACAGAAATCATTTAATATAAGTCTGAAATAAATTTATAGTTTTCATGTTGGAAATTTGGTGCCTGCCCCCTTTCCTTTGGTGCCCCTGGCACAGACCCCAAATGCCCTGCAGTAAATCAGTCCCTGATTAAAATGCATGTCAAACTTCAAAGCACTGTAAATATGATTTTTACTCTCATACTAAAAAGTAAAAAGTAATAAATTTCATGAATTCGACAAAATCCTAGTTTTAGTTAAAATAAATTTACTTTTTATAAAAGAAGTAGAAAGACTAAAAAAGAAAAAATAAATTAATAGTTAAAAAAAACTAAAAAGACACGCTCCCAAAAGAGTAAAAAATAATGTTTTCATGTGGAATTTGTTCAGCAGCAAGAAGAATGACCAAAAAATAACTTCAATAAAAAAAAAGCGTGGAGGAAGGGAGCTTCATATTGAATGAGGTCCGGAGATAAGATCCAAAACCAAAAGGTTCATGAAGAGAAAATCCACGTCCAAAAATTCCGAGGGATAGAAGATCCCGCGCACATAAGGTCCAACGGACATAAGATCCAGGAGACATAAGATCCATAGAGAAGGGGAGGGGGTCCAGGGATAGAAGATCTGAATTTTTGGACAGCTATGACTGGAGGTCCGGCTTTCGGAGTAGGCTGGACATAAAAGGTCCAGATTTAAATGTCTTAAATTTTTCATCGTTAGCAGTTTGCAATGATGCAGAGTCCTTACCAAAGAATAAAAAGAGAGCTCCTCTCACACCTTTTTTTTTACATCAAAGTTATTTGTTTAGTTTGTTGTTTGCTACAATTGTGTGTCTGTTTAGTTTTAAAACTATTAATTTATTCATTTATTGTTTTCTTACCTTTCTCATTGGACACTACTTGTTTCTTCGCAAAGTATTTCAGTATCGTTGTGCTTTGACGCTTCATTTTTAAAGCAAAAAAATAAACACTTATATACTAATATAAAATATCTACGCAATAATCAGTCTTATACAAGAAAACCACTGATTATCATGCCCATATAAAAACTTAAGAGGCCCAGACAAGCGTCTACGTTAGAGTGGAACCTCTCTGAAAATCATTACCTTGTTCAAAAGTATTCACTGATAACATTAAACATATGTGTTGCGAAAATGATAAAAATACAAAAGAGGGAATAGAGCGTGGAACAGGACCTTATGGTATTGATTAGTTTATTGACTAGTTTCTCAAAAAGTAGTAAGATGTCACTAATTTATTACTCTATCCATCCCGGGTACCACACAATAAGAAAAAGGGGAGCCCATCAGCTCCGAAGGTTTGGAAGGTGCTGTGGGCAACATGTTATCAATCCTCCTAGGGGAATTACTTAGAACATGTCAATTCTCATTTGGATGGTGAAGCGATCAGCGGCGTTGTTGAAGTGTTAAGTGAGCCAGAGCATTTTTCTCATGAAAAATGTTCTTCCAGAAACATCGTGGAATTTCGGCAACTGCCTGAGGAAGAAGCATAGCCCGAAAGCGCTTCCGCAAATACATGTGTTCTAAGTTAGGTCTGGTGACCCGCCGATGCTTTTTGTCTCTCTCAGACTCAGAATATGCGAGAAGTTTCCTGAGAAAAGTATCACTGTTTTCTGAAAAAAGGAAAACATATCACTGCATGGAAAGGCTATTTTCGTATAGTTGGACCTGGTTGGAAAAGATTTCGAGTGACGGAAGATTTTTAATTTTTCCTGGCTGAGAAAAATACAAATAAAAAATGAATTCGTTGCCAAAAAAAAGGCAGGCTATTTCTATGGTTGCTTAATACAGGGCGAGTTAAATTGAATTAAGGGGGGGGGGGGGTCTTCACTGAAAATTGGGCAGTTTTGTTCAGATCAAAGTGGTGAACACGTCTCATGTCTGATTTATACTCCACGTTTTTCAATAATTTAGCAACAATCGGTGCGTTATTGCAAAATATTCCTTTGTGGTTCTCTGTACGTTTTAACAGTGGCGTTTCTAACACTGGCTTGTTACCGGGGAAGGGGGGAAAATTTGAGGTGTACCCTCCCCTCCCCCTACCTTTAAGATAAAAATGTTTTAAAAAGTAAGTAATCTTTTTTTGATGGATTAAATCTGAATTTAGATGCAGTAGGAAAAATTCTCAAAATTGAAGTGTTTTACTTTTTTTATAAACTCTGAAATCCATTTTAGATGTCACGCGGAGTGGTGCCCCCTCTCCCTCGTAATGACGTTCCTGAATCTCGTTTTCGTTTCTTTTTCTCTTCTCTTCTCTTCTCTCTCGATTTTTTTTTTTTTTTTTTTTTTTTTTTTTTGAGCCAATGGGGGTACCGCGGTACCCCTGGTGACCCCCGTGCGCACGCCTATGATCATTCAACTATACTTCTAGGAAACATTGCTGCTACTATATTTCCTAGAATTATAACTTTTATACTTTTTTCAAGATAAATTCTTAACAATTGACAATTTTCTATTTTCATCAGCTCAGAGTCGACTAAAGTTCTGAAATAAATTCAATTGGGGTGAATAAGGCAATTGTTAGTTAATTAATAAATTGATACTTAAAATGATTGAACAAGTAAGCGAATTGAACTATGTCACTTTACCCAGCATGCACTTGACTAATTTAAGAAAACGTTTTAAAAAAAAGTTCTTGAGTGACAACAAAATATTAAAATATGAGCACCATTTTTTTAAAATCCTAGTTGTTATCAGTTTTTAATACTCAATGTGTTCATAATTTGAAACCGTACACGCTTTCGGTTTTGTTAATACAAATTGTTAAGTGCTTGACAATCTTACTAAGCTTACGTTCGACGAGCTAATTAATCACGTGCTCCAATGAACCAATCAACTGCTTAGAATGGTAATCGATGCGGTAACCGGTCGATCATAGAACGCTGTGGTTAGTAACTGGTTACTTACCGGTCGACTGGTGAGGTTCGTCGAACGCAAGGTTAATGATAAGCAGTGTTCGTTGATTTAAATCAGCTTGATTTGAGTTATGATTAAAGTCTTGATTTAAATTAAGTAATTAAAAAAAAAATTGTAACCACGAACTTGTTTTAACAAAATCACTGATTAAAATCAGTTGATTTAATTTTTATTCATCAAATTTGAATTTTTAGAATGTATTGCTCTAAATTTAACTGCACTGCATTATACAATCTTAACTTCAACTGGCTAAACTGCATAGATTATTCTTGCAATATTTTTATTCCAAAATTACAATTCGGGAAAAAGTATATGTAAAAAATTGCATTTTTTCTTATACACCATGACTTTAAGTAAAGTAATTAAGTAAACTTATTAAGTAAAGTAATTGTTTAACAATTTATTTTACACTAAAAATGTACATGATGATGGAAACCTTATCATTAGCCAGGGGTGCCCACCAAAGGAGGGGAAGGGGTCATGCAGCAGACTGATCCATTGAAATTTTTAGGTGGGTTGTTTTTAGGAGTATTTTTCTCAATTTTGGGGAGCTCTTGATAAGGGGGGGGGGAGACACTTCGTGACATTTAGGGGTGTGTGCTCTTTCCCTTTAATATGAGGGGACCCCTGATTAAGCAAAGCGTTAAACAAAATCGCATCTTATTTAAACGTTATAACCTATTTATGAATCTTAAGAATTTATTGAATATTTAGAGAACTAATCCTAATTTTAAGAGTAAGCTGAAAGGTTTATTAGTTCAGACTGCTTCATAATCATGTGTTAACAATTGCCTTATTCACTCCAATTGAATCTATTTCAGAACATTTGTCGACTCTAAGCTGATAAACATAGAAAACTGCCGAATTTTAATATTTTTTCTTCTAAAAAGTATGAAACATATAATAATAGGAAATAGTGGTACTACTGTTTCCTAGAAGTATAGTTGAAGGATTGGTGGTAGTAGCTGGGGGAAGGGGAGGGGGGCAGAACAGCTAGAGTTGAAACCTAGTGGTTGATAGTCAAAATTTGTTATGAAGGATTTCTAATTGTCATTGTAAAATTTCTATCATCATGTGTGACAGTTTTCAGTTTAAAAAAAGAGAAAATTATACTTGAGAACTGCTTGAAAAAAGGGGGAGAAGAGACTGGGGGGAAAAATTGTAGATTACTATGCACAATGTACATGTACAGACATTTTATGATAAAAATTTATTATGGACTATGCCTCTAGACTTGCACCAAAAGATCAAAATAAAAATTCTATGAACCTTTTTTTAAATTTTAAACTCTAAATTTATTTTGAATCTTACAGTATTTGTGTTAAAACTGGTCTACTTATACCTATTATTCAAACATAGCTACTGCCATGAAATGAAAATACCTAACAAGTTGCTGTATCACCTATTGTGTGGGAAATATATTATGATTTTAAATGTAACGTAAGATCGGTTGGGGTAAGTGGGACCTCTTTTGAGAATAGTTCGTTTTTGAAACCTTATGCATCAGTTTTGAAGCAAAAATTTTTAAACTTATTGTCTTATTTTATCTTATATATTATTAATAAACAAAAGTTCTTCATTATTTTCTAAAATAATGTTTTAAATATTCTTAACGATTATATTTTTTAAAAAATCGGATGGGGCTCCCACTTACCCCATAGTAAGAGCAGGGCCGGCTCTAGTAGTTCTGCCGCCCTAGGCGATGTTGACTAGTGCCGCACCCCAATCACCCCCATTGAATAATAATAATCATAATATAAAATGATAATATGGGTTTTGCATATTCAAGCTGTGGTACACACTTTAAGTTGTCTTTTTCATTAATAAAGTAGTGCATCTTATATCACTGAAACGGATGTTAATATTTTCAAAAGACTTTTAAGCCACGCAATTTGCCGCTTCTAAAA
Organism: Uloborus diversus; assembly: GCF_026930045.1. Classification (NCBI taxonomy): domain Eukaryota; kingdom Metazoa; phylum Arthropoda; class Arachnida; order Araneae; family Uloboridae; genus Uloborus; species Uloborus diversus. The sequence continues at coordinate 2,074 of NW_026557938.1, read as the reverse complement.
CTAAATTGAATTTTTAGTTACATTCCAAAATATGCTTTGCATGTCCAAGCACTGATCGGGGCGGATCCAGAAATTTTTGTAAGGGGGCTCAGGTTTTAATAGTCAGCGTTACTTCCTACTTAAAATGGTATCAGTTAAGCAGGAGTGCCCCCCCCCCCAAATGAGATCGAAACCCTGTCAATCTTTTCCCGCTACATTTTTTAATGCCGCAGCTTGCGCCATAGATTATATTCCCTTAAATTTTCATCAAAACTCATATTTCTTTAGGTAGACAGGCTGGTCACGTTACCCTCTGCTCTGAATACATGAGATTACAGCTATTAAATAGTTGAAAAAAATCTCAGACAACGCACACACGACATGAGGTTTGAGTTGGAAGAGTGTTTTGAAAAAACTTTAACTTCATTAGAAATGATTCTTCTTTTGAAAATTAGCAAAAAATTAAAAATAGCAATGGCCCAGTAAACGAACCCAGTCAATTCTTTGAATTATTACGCGCTAAGAATAAGAAATACCAAACAGAACCAAGCAAAAAAAAAAAAAAAAAAATTGAAAATTAACTTGAATTCTGAAATTTTGAATTCAAATTGTTTTTCGCAATCACAAGTTGCGACAAGACCCTGCTCATTGGGGGCAATTGTTTCTAGAAACGGCTCCTGTCCCCCCAAACCTGCCCTTCCTCCTGGGTGGCTACGTATATGTATAGTTGTGTGTGTGTTTAGGCGCGCGTGCGGTCCATATGTAGGCTTGTGTGTGTGCGTAGAACTGTGTGTATGTACGTAATTATGTGTGTATGCACATAGGCGTTTGTGTATGTGTGTAAAGGCTTGTGTATGAGCGTGTGTGTGTGTGTATGAGCGTGTGTATGAGCGTGCGTGTGTGTAGGACATGGACGCTACCGACCAGGAGAAACGAATTCCAGGAGGCAGTGCTCGGAGCCGCACCTGCAGAGGACGGTGGGCGGTGGTGCTGCAGAGGCCCCTGGTCCAAGCTGAAAAAGGAACCGGACATCAAAGACGGCCAAATGAGAACAATAAGCAATCGTGATTGCTCAAAAAAAAAAAATATATATATATATTCAGATTGATTCCAAGTACTATATTTTCGGATCTAAAAATTTGAAGTTCAATAATAATCATAACATAAATCTTGTCACGGGGGGGTCAGCTCTCATCTGACCCTTTGACTCTCCCCTGAATCCGCCCTTGGCACTGATACACACTCTAAATTATTTGTACTCTTAAGCTTTGAAGCAGTGAATCTTCTGGCGCTGAAACAGATTCTCATACTTCGAAATTTGCCGCCCCAAAAATCTGCCACCCTAGGTGGCCACCTAGGTTGCCTACCCCAGGAGGCGGGCGTGAGTAAGGGGTTCGTGAGTGTGTGCGTAGAACTGTGTGTATGTACGTAATCATGTGTGTATGCACATAGGCGTACCCCTTTAATTTAAATTTAAATGAAGCATATCTAAAAATGCGTTAATGCGGTACATTTTTAGTGTGAATTATTTTTTTGTAAATTCATCCATTTATAAGATATTTACTGTCTTTTAAATCTGTATCATGGAAAATTTTAAAACGAAAAACAAAGCAATTTCATTAGTAAAATTTATTGAAAGCCTATAGGGACATATATTTTACTTTTACATATAATGATGTGTTTAATGAACGTAATACAGTTGATTAATATCAATTTGAGTAAATTTGCCAAAATTATAAGTTAAAAAAAAAAAAAAAATTGGAAACACTAAATGACTGCGTCTTTGTAAAAAAGAACCATTATCGTTTCATCCTCAGGGATTATCCCAACATCATCTGCGCAATGTCAATAAAAAGTGTCACTATTCCTATTCGTTCTTGAAAATTCAACACTATTTTTTAATTTGTATCATCAACTTCCAATATTAGACCTACTTAAATCGAACGTTTCAAATATAATCATCAGCTTTAGCAGTTTTTAGCTCAACTATCAATTCCTAAACTAAGTCGTCATAGTTGTCTTGTATTTCGCCAATACAAATACTTAATCAGAGTTGCTCTTTATTTTGAAATCCCCATTATTATAGGGGGACCCA
>NW_026557937.1:0-55424 GCF_026930045.1 Uloborus diversus | reverse complement strand
ACTCATCATAACAATGAAATTGGGGCAATTTACGCAATTAGGGCCTTTTAATGATCATGTGTTTTAATTTATCACAGACTATATGAAAATTTTTTAGTTATAACTTATAAAATTGCATAAAAAAGGAAATAAAATGATGTCGCGAACGAAAGTCTTGCCTTACTTGATTGAAAATCGTTTCCATGTATTTGCAAGAAATAAAGAATGCCTAAATTTTGTAAGTATAGGAGGAACTGACTATTTTTAAACAATCATGTAATATCTCTCTAGATGTTATATTCTGAGAAATTTGAATATGATTACTGTTTTAGAAAGTTGAACTTGTTTTCTTCTTAGGAAAATGATATTCTTTATGAATTTCTATTTTTCAGATCAAACTGCAGAGATATTCTTACCATGGGTGAGTTTACTTCTAAATTTGGATCAGTGTGAAGGGTGTAAAATTCCCTTCGTAGTGTAAATCATTAGTTATTTATATTTTCAATATACTCCATGTAGTTTTTGTTGCTTTGTGACATTAAAATCTAAAAAAGACAATGAAATTCCTTTCCCCCCTCCATTCCGTTTTCTAATGTCTCTTTCATTAGTTTTTATTAGGTGTAATTATTACTTTTTTATTGCTAAGGCCTGTCACAGACAAGGTACTCAAAAAAATTAAAGGAGAAATAGCCATATAAATAAACTCAAAGATCAGTGATTTGCTATTTTAAAAATTTTATATATTGTCACCTCAGAGCAACAGTAGAATATCTTAGTGTTAGTCATGGAATTAAATGTCTTATTGTTGCTCTGAGGCAACGATATATCTGTCAGAGCTGTATTTTCAAATTTTTAAAACTGGTGATTGAAACTGGTGAGAATATTTACTAATTTTGAAAATTATTGATATTTGATCTCTTGTATTAATTGCTACATTAATGAATGTAGAAATGAATAAGTTAATTATGCTCATTATTTTGGGTTCATTGCTTCCTGCTAAACTTAATATCTAATTGTTTTTTGTTTCAGTTTTTCATGGGAGCTAATTGATGTTTTGCGTTGCTTTGTTTTCTGCTCTTGTGATTTGGGGCGTTCATCTGATATTTTATGCAACGGTTTTTTGTGTTTTCAGTGCATAATTTAATATAGTGTACAGTGATAAGAAAAATGCATCTTTCTTTTTTCCTTATAAAAAAAAAATTAAGAAATGAAAACGACCAAAAACTTGAAAATCAAATGTCCAAAGCGAGCATGGATGACTGCAATTGCTGTGATACTCCAAGCTTGATTGAAAATTAATAGTTCACAATAAATATCTTGATTTCAGTTTAAAAATCAGCTCCTAAGCAATAAAATAAAGTGTTAGGGATGTACTAATAAATCAACGAAAAAAATATTTCTGAAAATATTTTTTAAAGTTTACCTTTAACTAGAAATTATGATGAATACATTTATTGATAACAAGAAAGTGCAATTTTATGCAATGAATGAGTACAGAGTAAAGACAAAATAAATACTTTAGCAAGTGCATAAAACTGAAGGAAATATCTGATATTCACCTGCCGCTATTATGTATAATTAAACTCCAGGACTTTTAAATAACAATACAAAAAACACGAGTTAGAAATACCCCTCCCCCCGTTACATATTTGTAATAAATAAAAATAACTTTCAATTTTTTTTTTTTTTTTTTATCATGTGCGAGCTAGGCTGGCAATTTGTAGTGCACTGTTTCACTTTTCCAACTGCACTGTAAATTGTTGTGAAGTGCGACTTCTACAGTACACACATGCCATAATGACCCATTTGTAGAGTAAGCACTAGGCAACCATTCAGAGCACAACACATTCACACAAAGAAAGGAAATGGACAGGAGAGAGAATACATCCATGTCCAAGCCGGAATTGGAACCCAGACCTGCCTGTCGCGTAGCAAGTTATACTATATATCAAGTTAATATTTATTCCACCCCAGGCTCCCTATCACCAACATTTCTGCCAATTGGTGCATCCCTATCTTAATATATAGAAATCTTCTGTGCGGGCGTTTGTCACCATAAGGCTTTTAAATGGCTGGACCAATATTGATCAAATTTTTTGTGTGTAATTAAGTTGTGGCAAGCATGGTTTTGAAGCGCGATGGATCGAATCGGAAACGTTTTTGCTAATGAATTAATTAATTTAAACATTGGATGATAAAATCTCCCAAATGATTAATATTTATTTTAACCTATTGTTGAGCGAGAACTAAAATAAATATTTAACCCGTTGCCAAAGGACAATAAGAAAGTCAGTTCTGTTTTCAGTAATGAAATTTCCTACTGTGATATGTCAATTGAGAAGAGATAAAACGTAGAGAGAGAGAGTGAAGCCTTCATTTCTTGAAAGCAACGATTTTAGGTCCCGATATATATTTTAAAGTAAAGTACTGGTGAAGTAAAGTTCACACAAAACGTGTGTTCTGTCGTCGTAGTTGAACCATGTGACCGGATGGGTGCTTTAGGTTATCCTAACCAAATGATGAGAAAGTACTGTCCCCAGCAACATTTCTTTCTCGGTTCAAATCCATGTGAGTTTTGGCACCAATGTTAAGAATACTTTAATAATAAACTGATTAGTTTGATAATCCTTAAAGGAAAAGATGATGGAATTTAAAGACGAAACAAATTTTATTTTCGTCCAGATAAATTACAACAGGGTAGTTCTATACACAAAAGATCAGTGCAGTGGAAGATCTTTACCTTTGGTGGAAAGAACAAATTAGACAATATTTGAAGTTTTAAAAGTTTTCGTTCAGTTGCGTGATCATTTGTTTGCATTTTAAAGCTACTGTTAATGTAATGTATTTTTTGTTTATTTGGTGAATCATTTCAAATGTCAAAGAATTGCTTTTCGTTTTTAAAGAGTTTTTAGTCATTTTAGTTGAAGAATATTTATTTTGCATTGGGAGAGGGGGAGGGATGAGTGATTTTCGCTTATTCAGAGAACTGTTTTCATCTTTATCATTTTTTAAATGATATCCTTTCGATTGTTTTATTCTTTTTTATATGGGGGATGTTGCAGCGGGATTTCCCGTTTGTTCTAGATGCGTAGTTAGTTTTTTACACTTAATATCTGAGGATGCTTTTTATCCTTTGAGTATAGCTGAAGGAACAAACCATCACGTACGGGAGAAAAAAAAGTTAATAAAATAACTGCTCAGTGGGCATTAGATAATTCAAGTTGTAATAAATATACATATTCTGACAGCATAGCAGCTTGAAACATTTTTTTATAGGGGAGAATGGGGATGAATGGGACAGGGGATGAATGGGACAATTGACTTTTTTATACTTAAAATAAAATTTAAATGTTTGATATTTCACCTAGCAGATGGCAGCATCTATCCTACTGAATAAATTGTGTTTTAAAGCATTTGTTTCCATGTTGGTTTAAACAAGAGAGCAAAGTTTGATTTCCCATACCAAAAGTAAGTTTTTGTGTTTTCATTTATTAAGTGTTTATTAAAAATTACTGCACTTAAGGCTATGAATGTTGTATGGGGTTGGAAATATACTAATTTTACTATGATTTAAAATTAAAATGGTGAAAATTCATAATTATTTTCTAAGCCTACTTTTTGATTTACATAAACATGTGGGTATGGGGATGATTGGGACAACAGTTTGGGGGATGAATGGGACAGTCCCATTCATCGCCTGCATTTTCTGATTTCAAAACTTTGCATCAAAAATTTACAATATTCAATTCACTAAACTATTTTCCATTTTTTATGAACTAAAATTTGGCATATGAATAGTTTTAAATTGCTTAAAGCACTTATCTACATTGTTGATCAACTCATTGAAAATCTGATCTTGACAATTTATTTACAGTCATAGCATAAATATTTTAACAAAGAATAGCCTAGTTAATAACTTTAATTGCAGTCATTTCTTGTGCTGTAAAAGTTTTGTGCTTAAAAAATATTTACCTGCATTTTTAATCATATATTTTATAAATAGTTTTTGCTTTTGCAGTATGCCACGGAATTGGAAAAAGAAAACCGAGAGAGTTAGGAGCTCATCAGCAATGATTAAAGAAGCTGTAAATGAGGTTGTTGTTAAAAAAATGCCTTTAAGAACAGTTGCAAGCGCTTTCAACATGTCCAAATCCACTTTAGGCAGATATGTAAAAGAAGCTAAACAAAATACAGATTTGGAATCCTATGTACCAAATCCAAATGTCGGGAATAGGAAAATATTTTCATGTATAGAAGAAAAGCAATTAAGTGAATACTTAAAAATTTCATCTCAAATGTGTTATGGTCTAACCACTGTCCAAACAAGGAAGCTAGCTTTTGATTATGCTAAATTCTTATGAAAGTTACCGTCAGTATGGGAGGAAAATAAAACTGCTGGGAAAGACTGGCTTTCAGGTTTTTTGTCCAGACATCAAGACTTATCCATCCGAACACCTGAAAGTACAAGCCAGTCAAGAGCCAGTAGCTTTAATAAAAATAACACAAATACGTTTTTTGAGAAACTTGAAACTCTGCAAAAGAAATACAAGTTTGAACCAGCAGATATCTATAACTGTGATGAGACAGGCTTAAGTACAGTGACTGAGTGTCCCAAAATTATTGCTGAGCGTGGAGTAAAACAAGTCGGTCAGATCACCTCAGCTGAACGAGGTCAATTGATAACAATGCTGAATTTTGTAAATGCCAGTGGAAACACAATTCCTCCTGTCTATGTATTTCCTCGAGTAAACTACAAGGAATTTATGCTAGAAAGTGGCCCATCGGGTAGTTTAGGTCTTGCTCATCCTAGCGGGTGGATGACTGCGCCAAATTTTTTCAAAGCAATGGAGCATTTTGTCAAACATACAAAATGCACAAAAGAAAAACCAGTACTGTTGATTATGGATAATCACGACAGTCATGTAAATATTGAGGTTATTTCCTTTGCAAAAGAACAGGGTGTTGTGCTGTTAACATTTCCACCACACTGTAGCCATCGGATGCAACCCCTCGATGTGTCAGTCTATAGTCCGTTTAAAATGAGGTATCGTATTGCTCAGAATAACTGGATGACTAACCATCCAGGCAAAAACATTACTATCTATAATATTGCTGCTCTTTCAAATACTGCATATATTTCTGCTTTTACAAAACATAACATTATAGCTGGTTTCCAAAAGACTGGCATATATCCCCTCAACACCGAGATTTTCACTGAAGAGGACTTTCTTTCAGCTTCCGTAACTGATCGTCCATTAGTTGCTGCCAAGTCTGCAGCTGAGCAAGATTTTAGTGTTCCTTCAACTAGTTCAAATTTCATAAACAGCCCTAGTACACCAACAGGAACATTTGCAATGAACAGAGAAGACAGTCCTCTCACAACTATTCGCCCATACCCAAAAGCATCTCCTAGAAAAACATCACGTAGAGGAAGAAAACAAGGACGCTGTCGTGTGCTAACTGATACACCAGAAAAACAAGTCATTGAAGAACAAGAAATTGCTAAGACAAAGAAACAGAGGAGGAGCAAAATCAAAAACAAAGTAATCTTAGACGAACAAGAAAACAGCAGTATGGATGATACTGACACTTTATCGCTTAATGATGAAAGTGATTCCTTTATGGATGAAAGTGAATCTGATAATCTAATGCAGAATCTCATTCCAGATGGCCTAGAAGATGATGATTTCATTTTGACGAAATTTAGTGGAAAAAAGAAAGTGATATGCTATGTTGCTCGAGTTTTAAGAAACAACGTAGAAAATGTTCAAGTGCAATTTCTAAAAAAGAAAGAAAACACCTTTTTGTTTTATTACCCTGATGTTCCAGAAATTTATATTGTTGACTTTGAAGATGTTATAATGAAACTGCCTAAGCCTAGAATGTTGGGAACTGAAAGGACAAAAGGACTTTTGTCATTTGATGTAAATTTTGGCCAATATGATGTAAAATAGAGTTGACTAATATTTTTCCGTAACATTTTTTTAATTTCAATTTGGAAAAAGAGAAATATACCTTCCTACATTTGTAATCAAGAAATCAATGTAACATTAAATTTTTTTTTCAGTGTTAAGTGATTTTTTTTACTTGTCCCATTCATCCCCAATATTGTCCCATTCATCCCCTTTATGGGGATGAATGGGACAGAATACATGCACTGTTAAAAACTATTTTAGCTATCTAAAATGACAACAAATTGACTGAATTCATTTATTTATATGTCACAAATCATTGAAATATTTGTTTAAAAATTGTTAGATAGCTGAAAAAAGTAAAATTTTTGGAATATTAATTAAAATGGGAAATTTGTCCCATTCATCCCCACTCTCCCCTACTTATTTTTTTCAACAGAACGGTTCAAACACTTGATAGTTCATTGAAATTTTTCAATTTACAAAGTTTGAACGGAACAACGTCTGTCGGGTCCTCTAGTTGTATATATATTTGCAAATAAATTGAGCCTTATCTTCGGAAAATAATCAGAAACATTTTGTCTTGTTTTTGGAAATAAGCAATACATATTAAAAAAGAGGAAAGTGAAATGTAATGAACATATTTATCAAAGAAAATGTGTGATTTTTATGCACTTATCGAAAAACTTTATATTATCTTGAAATCAAGTAAAATTACTACTTCAGCACAGTCTTAAGCTTTTACAATGGGATAGATAGTTTGAAGAGGGTTCTTGATCTTCATTGAAGAATGCTCAACCGACTAGGACCAGCGTAGATGGACCCATAGTCTCTTGCTGGTCATTATATCTGTATTTGTAATCATGAATATTTCACAAAAGCTTTAAAAAGCTTGGATTGATATGTCGCCATGACTCAACTAGAGGTGCACCCAGTATTGTTAAATACTATGCTCTCCCTTTTATGGTGTTCAATCATTCTCACTTTCCACTTTGCTTGTAACATCTATTCAGGGGCGTGCACAGAAATTTTTGGGCCTGCCACAAATGACATTTATTGGGCCCCTTTCACATTAGGTATGGAAATATTGGGCCCCCTTCAGGCTCGGGCCAGGCCTTTCTTCCCTCCTGTTCACGCCCTTGCATCTATGCATTGAACATTTATGTTTTGCAAAAAGGAATATCCAAGCTTTTTTTTTTTTGATAACATTTAGCCTGGATCTATTAATTTTGGGCCCCCCTGCAACAAATCTATTGCGCCCAGAGCCCAGAAGTGTATAATTTCAACGTTAATATGTCTTAGTGCTAGATTTTTTTTTTTTTTTCAATTTCTTGGGCCATTGGGACCCACCCTTAAGGACGTCAACCCCCCCCCCCCCCCTCCTCGCACCTTGGGGTCTGCGGATATGCAGATCCGACCCTGTATGGCATAGCCTTTTTTTTACAGTGAACATGAATGCAACTTTTTGTCATACTTTACTGTAATTGCAGCCTAACTCTTGCAACTATCATACCAGGGTTTCTGCCACGGTCGTATTTTTGGCAAAATTCGAAAAGACTTTCTCAATTGAGAAAATGAAGCAAGGCATTTTTGTTTCTCAAAGATTTTGCTGAGTGTCAGACACACACCAAAAAAGAAAATGAAAGAGGGGGAGGATAAAAACTTTGCAGATAAAAACCAAACGCATTTTCTACCTTCTCGTGAGAAGGGAGGGATGAGAAGTGGGCTTCTCTGGCATCTTTTCTCCAATGCTGTTAGGGGAGTAAGCGTTCCACATAGGATGGATGGGTGCATGGGGAAGATAGTTTAATCGAGAAAGCAGTCCATTGGTTGAACTTAGAGCTCTTTCTGGAAAAGGCTATGATGTCATCATTTCGATTTCACATGCACATCAGGGGTCGATCCAGCGCCAAATTGGGGCCGCTTTGCGGCCCCTTCACAAAATTCCACATGGCAAAAGCGGCCCCATTCACAAAATTCCGCGTCGCAAAAGCGGCCCCATTCACAAAATTCCCCATCGCAAAAGCGACCTCATTCACAAAATTCCGCGTCGTAAAAGCAGCCCCTTCGCAAAAATTTATAAAAAGGCAGCCCTTTCACAATATTTTTTAACTACAAATGTGTACGCATCTACGCGGAAGCCCCCTACACCTCTTCCACCTTCCCCCGTCTTATCTTTTTGCCTGCTGTGTGATTTGTTTTTACTTGAGAGCGTCAGAGGGGGGGGGGAGAGGGACGCTTGTGATTGGTGGCTAGCCAAAATCCAAGAAAAATAATGAGCACGTGATAAAGAATTGATTCGATGATTTTCTGCTGTTCTACGAGTGCGATGACTCATTTCACGCCACGGCAAATTTATCGCCTATATTCTGTTGGTTTGATTTGCTTCAATGACAAAGTATTTCTGAATTAAATATTCCTTTGAATCATTATTACTTTCAATTGTGTCTTAGTTGCACGCATCCTTCATTTATCCATATTTTTTTGTCAAATTATGCATTTTTAATGCTCAAAATTAGCTGCAAATTGAATTTGTTAATATTTCCTTCAGTTTATTTTGAAAAAGTTTAAGGTTCATAGTTGGGGGGTTAAGGTTCATAGTTACGGAACGGACGAGCAAAATTTCTGAAAATTATTCCCGAACGAAGGTTAAAAAGAACACTCGAAAATCTTATATTTTCATTTTTTTAACCAATTGCATAGAAATTCGCGTTGAATACTGGCACATGGTGATGCAAATCGTATTGTATAGCAATTAATTAAATCCTGTTAGAGTATGAGACTACGCGGGAAACGCCGAACAACCGATTGCCGAAATTCCCTGTAGTCTGTAATTGATACTGTCCGAACTCGAAAGCTCACTTGACACGATTGCATTTAATGAAAAAAAAAAAAAAAAGGTGTGATTAAGCCAGGGGTACCCACTTTTTCTCATATTCTTTAGTTTAAAGCAGCTTTTCTCGATCTTTTTTTTTTTTTTTGACACTCGGACCGGTAAAACTTCGTCAAAAAATTTCACGGACCGGTAGAAATTTTTACTTTTTTTTCACTAAAATAAACTAATCTGTTTTGTCCTTTTTTTTAAACAAATTCCAGAAAGAAAAACCTTCTACTCAAAATAAACTTACAAAAGTTAATTGTAAAATTGTTTTTAATGACTTACACACTTTGAATGTAAATAACCGCAGCTAATTTGTGTAAATTTTCATAAGCGAATAAATATTGGAGAGAAACCTCAAAACGTATGCAAAGTAATGGATATATTAATGCATATCGTATAAAATTAGGAATAAAAATAAAATAAGGAAATTTTATTTTATTGGAAACGAGGACCGGTCAAATTTTCTCGCGGACCGGTGTCTGCTGAGAATTGCTGGTTTAAATGCATTTTTCATTTTTTCTTTCCTGCTATTTTTCTTGTAGACTGTACGTGTAGAAGCAAAAGATAACGTCCAAAGTCACGCTAGTTTGAGCGTACAGTACAGCATACAGTAAACCAAAAGAATAACTGTATTATTATTTATTTATTTATTTATTTTTGTAGTTTAATTCCTAGATTCCTTCTTTTATTGATAAAATACAACGCCAGCTGAAAAATATCGTCAGTTATTCTACTTAATCTTGCTGTCTTCTTTAAATAAATATAAAACTTCGAGATGAGCAATGTCGCATTTTTTTAAATGTATGTCCGCTAATGGTGAGCAACGGGAACAGCGCGCAAAGGAAGTTTTATTGAGTGGGATTTTATAAAAAGTTGCGCGAATCGCGTAATCTGCAGACGATAAATTAAAAAAAAACTGCAGACGATAAATTTAAAAAAATGTGGTAATTGTTTATTATTCCAGTTTGTTTTCTTTCTCGGTATTAATTTTTCTTTTGTAACAGATCGTCTGCAATCCAGGAGCGCAGACGATCTTTTTCGGAGTTAGCTTGTTCGCGCCTTCGCGTGTTTAAGTGGACAGTTTTTAGGCGCATCAAAGAATAAATTGTTATTCTATTCGATTATAATTTGTGTTTTGCAAAATATTTCGTTACGTTTCTAGCGGATAATGGAGCGCTGGAGATAGCAGCCGCAATAATCTCAGTTTGGAGAGATCGCTTGTTCGTTGAAAATAATTCTTCAAGAAATTAAAATATGAAACGAGGACGTCCTGCAACGGGAGGTACCTCCCGAAATTCTGCGTATTATGATTAAAAATTTTGCTCTTCGAACGTTGGATCCCAAAATATTGTGAATTTCTTCAAGTCAGCAATTAACAACTCCGATAAAATCGCTACCACCAATTCATCATGCAGTAACAGTAACGCAAATGTTCCCGTTTCGGAGCACTTGGAAAATGCGGTAAAAGATAGTAACGCAATTTTTCCCGTTTTGGAGGACTCGGGAAATGCGGTAAAAGATTACATCAAATGACAGTGAGGCAGTTCGCGAAAGTATAACGATTTTTGAGGCAGAAAATACTGGAAGTGAATCTGAAGCAACTTCAACTGATGATGATATTGAGCCATCAAATAATGAATCAAGCAATTGTATTTGAGAGTACAAATGGAAATAAGAAGCATGCAATAAATGAAAAGTACATTGCAAATTATGAAAAGGTGTATAGCTGGCTTTACTACAGTTATTCAGCTAAGGGTTTTTTGTGCAAAATATGTTCATCTTTCTTGAATGTCAGTGATTCGAACAAAACTTGAGTAAATATTGGAGTTGATATCAAGAAAAGCCGTCACCCTATAGAGTTAAAAAAACATGAGTGCAGCAAAAATCACAGAGAGGCTGTCAATATACAAAAATCTAGTGCAAAAGAAGGAATTCTCAAAAAAATCTCAAAGTGCAGAGATTGGAACTGAAGCCAAAAAAAAAAAAAATTAACAGATTGGTAAGTTTATTCAAATTTTGTACTTTATAATCAAGAAGCAATGGGCCATTTCTGAGAATTTTGAATCTCTAGTTAGATTTTTGGGGGAAAATTTAGATGACAATGAAATAAAAAAAACATTTGCTAACTTGTGGTAAGAATACCACGTATTTATCCCACATTTCAGTTCAAAACATTTATCTTTGAAAATACTGAAACTCCGTTGTTTTCAGGAAAATCCTAAATTTTACTTTGATTACGCAATATATATTTAGTATTAATTTGTGATGAGTTTCAAAATCCAATTCTAAAATAACTTTACTTAAAATAAAATTCTTTTTATATGCTTTTTTTTATATTTTTATTTCTTTTGAAGATCTTGATTTCCTTACATCCGCCATGGTAAACGAATTTTTCGAATTTTTGACGATATTTACTGTACCTTGTTAAGAGGCAAACAAATAAAATTTCTTTATATATTTATTAACATCATTAAATTGCAAAGTTTTAACGAAATACCTACTCTGTAAGAACGTCAAATGTCAAAAAATTAAACGTTGAATGCTGGTGCAGTATTATTTTGGGTTTTAATTACTTTTACGTTTTTCAAACACATACATGGCATCTTTAATGGGTATTTCACTTCTGTGTTAAGAAATATGTGATATCTTTGAGTCTGTTCATATTGTATTAGGAGTTATCATTACGTGCAGCAGCATGTGCAATTTTCATTGCTCTAAAAGTATTTGAGAGGAGCAAACAGGAAATTGTGAGACTTTCACCTTAAGAAAGTGTGCCTTGCATATGTATATTTGTAAAAATCAATAAATGCAATGTATGTGTCAAATTACGAGTAAAATATTAAGGATCTTACTCCCCCCCTTCCCCCCAGCGCATTTTCTCTTGACAGCTTTCAGGTATTCTTCAAGGACTTGCAATCACCCCAGAAACCTGTCTAGGGCTTTTCTATAATGATACGACAGCTAAAAATGCTTTTATATAATCTTTTCCAAGAAAAAAATCACGAGAAGGTCTTTTTAACAAAAATAAATAAAATTCACAAAAATATTTTGGTTTTTCACAAAAATAAAGAAAATTCACAAAAATATTTTGCTTTTTCACAAAATGGGGACCCAAAAAATAAAACCTGGATCGACCCCTGCACATGCAGCAGCATTTGGTATTTCGAATAACTTGGAGTTTTCTTCAGAACTAGTTTACTCTCAAGGTGCATCAATGTCCAAATAGATAAATATTTACTAAAATATAATAAAAGTTGACGATTCTGCATCACAAAATGCAAAGAATACTATTAGCACACATATAAACTCCTTGATATAAATTATATATTGGTTGAAGAATTAAGTGTGTATCAAAATTTTTATGCATAAAAATCATCCTCTGAAAAAGACTATTAATCAAAGTTAAAATTTTTCAATTGCTGTGAAGTTAAACAATGTTTAGTTTTAATGGGGATTCTGTCCCATTGATAAATATTTTATTGTGGGAATGGGACTTGGGCCATTTTAAGAATCATTATTGTGTTCTTTCAATGGTGTGTATCATTCCATCTATGGTGTGTAAATGATGGCTTTACGTGCCATCATTTACATACCCTATTTCATAGTAAGTGCTACATTTGCTGAGAAACATTTTAAATTTGAAATTCAATCATCAACTACACATAAAACACATTAAGCCATCTAAGAAGATATGCAAACGTATTCATTCCTCAAAAGATCTTAGCATTTTGCTAAAGCTTATTTCCCCATTTTAGCTTTTTTGCTAAAAAACTTTTAAACTCAGCTTAAACCCTGCATCATACTTAAATAAAATGCATACTTGAAGTAAAATAAATATTACTAACTAAGGAGCAAAAATTACCGTTACTTTTACTATCTACTGGTGTTATTTGAAAAAACTATTATTTAAAAAAAGGCTTATTGTGTGCAGAGTTGTTCTCAGAAGAAGTTCCAACTTTATTGCCTAAAAAAAATCACCAAAGTGCACAGCACACTTCAAACTTGCTACTCTCAAAATAGGCATCACTCTTAAAAACTAGAGGGGAGGGGTTGTCAACTTATTACGTTATGGCATTATAATACTACTTTACAATTATATAGATGCTACTTCATAATTATATAACTATATTAAGTTATGACAACTTATATGTATTCATGCAGCATACAAATGTTGTATTTTCATTATTATTATTTAAATTTTAGGTCAGAAGGAGACATACAATACATTCAAAATAGTGTAGTACCTACTATGCATTTTCAAGATAGCTTACCCCGTTTGCCTATACCTGAATTAGATAAAACATGTGAAAGATACATTACAGCACTTATGCCTATTACACCTTCTGAAAGACTACAAAACACTATTAAAATTGTTGAAAAGTTTAAATGTGAAGAAGGCAAAGGTAAGTAGTATGTTTCACCAACGTTAAATAAAGTAAAGCTAAAAAAATTTCTACACTTTCTTTACTTTATAATTTATTTTGTGTGCTTTAAATATTATCTTTGATAACAACTACTTTTAATTTATCTCTTTTAGAGCTCCAAGAAGAACTGAAAGCATCTAACTCAAGAAACAAACATACAAGTTATATTTCTGGTATGTTTATTCTTCTGCAGTGTAATAATTTATTTTGTACTAGCTGTACCCGACGCACGTTGCTACCCCAACAAAAAAATACATCATTATACTGATTTTCATGACAATCGGTTGAACGGGGCAGAAGTTGCTACTCTGCAATGCCACCTGGTGGCGAATGGCTTCAATGAGCATATTATGCACCTTCTCCGTGGAAAAATACATATATATAGCAACTTTCATAACAATCGGTCCAGTAGTTTTTGACTTCATCGATGACGTACAGACAAACATTCATTTTTATATATTTAGATGACGTGATGCTTTTAAATTTATAGTATGTCGCCAAGTCGCCGATGCTACCAAAAAAAAAAAAACTGCACAGCAAATGCGTTTGGAATGTCAAAAATACGCACAATATTGTAAATATTGAATGTCAAAAATACGCACAATCTATACAAATTCTTCACTCTCGACTCGAAATGGCACATATCGTTCGCTTTTTTTTTTTGTTTCAAAATTCATGTGACACGTGTCTAAATCGCGTGTCTAAAAGTCCCGATTAGCTTACTATACCAAGGCTTCACTCGATACGCGTCTTATCGCATCTTATAAAAACACGTATCAAGTGAAGCCGTGACTACACTCAAATTTTGTACTCACGCAGTTTGCAAGATCAATCAATCGCTAAAAATATCAAATAGAAAAAGTTTTAAATCCCCCCGTTGCATGAAAAGCCATAAAAAAATAAAGAAAGAATTTATTTGTTCAAACTCAAGAAAAATGGCAACAGCTAACTTCTTATCAATGAGATCGTTCACGGGAATTAAGTTCTGCAGCCGATAATTTTATTCGTATTTATCCAATGGATTGTGACTTAAATTGGAATAAAAAAAGAACTATCGATCGGATTTTTTTCAAACTGGTCTATAAACATTCCCAGTACCAAAAATAACAAACGGTGAAAGTTTCAGCCAAATCTGCCGAGTAGTTTTTGAGTTCATGGATGACATACAAACAAACATTCATTTTTATATATATAGATTATGTATGATACAGTAGCTACATTCTACAGAATACCTTGTAAACAAGGATGTATGTAAGGGAAAGGGAGATCGATCCCCCTCAAGTGGGTCATTCTTCATCATGACCCCACCTGGCTGGGAAAGGTTCTGGTAATTTTTCTGTTGGCCCAGATTTAGCTATTGATGTACTGATGTTTCTAAGAATTTCTTTGAAACTACTGTTTCTGGTGTTTTTCAGGAAGAACTATATGGTAACTAGTATAATATAGATGAACAAGTGTCAGACTTAGAAGCGTAATCAGACATATCTAGTATTTTCACAAACGAGTTCTTAAGGCTTAATAGAATAATGTAGAGATGATGATTGAACTTATTTTCACTGCATCCTAAAATGGCATCTTGCTATTATGGGTGTCACTAATGACTCTACCTGTTGGGGTTGCCTTGTTAATGAGAAACTATACTTAAGATGAAAAACTATCATAACTAGTAAGAACAATATGATAAAACTATCATGAGTATATAATGCTCTAAAAGTATTCTGTTTTAGTTAACATATATTTAAATTGAACAACTACTTAAGAAATAATATATGGAATGATTGAAAGGTTACACTAACCAAAATTTGCAATGTATGTGTATTATATTATCTTAATTTAAAAAGTGTTTTATTATGTTCAGAAATCAATACCACAATGCAAGCATTATAAGCAAATCAACATCAACCGCAATATGAGAGTTTGGGTAGATTTAGTTAGAATCATAAAAATTTAAACAAAGCATACGTAAATGGTAACCTTATATATCTATTTTTTCTATCTAAATTCACACTTAAGGTGAACAACATAAGTTAAAATTTCATTTTAGTACAATAGACCTCTGGTCACAGTGCTTAGCTCTATTGAGCCCCCCTCTCCATCATTTCATTTCATAAACTTTTATTTAAATTTCCCCACTTTCAGTTGTTGAACCGCTAATGCACTTTTATACACAATGGCTTTCGCAAAAAAGATGTTATAAAATTTGGAATGTAAAATAAACCTTATTTCTGCGTAAAAATGAAATACATGGGAATTACACCATCATGTAACGTAATCTACATTGAAAAGTGATCACAGGAATTTGTACGTAAAACATGCAATACTTCAGTTTTTAAATGCAAAACATTGATATCTTTTGGTGCTCTTCAATTTGGTTACTTTCTCTTGACTACATTGTAGCTGTGTGTCAAAAAGAAGAAACAAAGTTACTCAGATAAAAGCCAAGATAAAGCTTTTAAAAAAGGCCACACAATTCCATATCTATAATAAATTTAAATGCATCATATTTGTTTATGTATTTATTTAATTTTCATATAATTCATGATGAGCTACAGCATGAAAAAGTAGTTTTTTAAAAACACGTGTTCCATGTTAAAAAAAAATGTCGATGAATCTCTAACCATTTGTGTGTCCCCAGGGATCTAGTCATAATTCTCCCACAGATGCTTTTGCATTTTCTCTTAATCTCTAAATATATATAAGGTCTATTTTTCCAATTATAACACATCGTGACAATGACGTATCCAAGAAATTTCAGATGATTTTTTTTTCACACATTCTCAACAAAAGATATTCTCAGCTCATCATTGGAACAAAATTAACTTAGCCTGAAACTATTTTGTTGCTATGGTAATTAAAAGTTGTTTTGTTTTGAAAATCTAAAATTTGCTTTAGAATATATTTTATATTACCTCAGGATTAGTAAAGTAATTTTTTATTTGCATTGAATTCATGACTTAAAAATGACAAAGTTAACTCTAAATAAAATCAACGGAATATTTTTGACATTGACTGCTATCAAAAAATAAATAAAATAATAATAATAAAATAAAATTAAAAAAAAATAAATAAAAATGGTATTTTACTCTGTTTTGAGTTGATTTAGTGCATAACTGAACGAGTATGTAGACTAAATTTTTTGACTCTCTTCATTTAAAAAATTTTTGTGGCCTATTTGTAACATGATATTTATTTTACTTACTTTCATTTAGGGCCATGGTTTGATATGTATTTAAAGTCAAGATCTCCCCTTGTATTGAATTTTAATCCTTTTTTGGCTTTTAAAGATGATCCTAAAAAGGAATTTAATACTCAGGTATTTGTTTTTTACTTATATAGTCAAACCTCCATATATCAAACTTCTGCATATCAAAATTTTCTATACATTGAAATCTTTGCAAATTTCCATGTCCATTACATAGCTAAATTGTTTCTATGTGTCAAAAAAATCTCTATATATCGAAAAAAATTTCGAGACATTGGTAGATTTTTTTCTTACTTTAGACCATTTGTCTCATGTAAAATGGAGGTAAGGGTAGAAAATTGTGTTCGCTAAAGGTTAAGAAACTCAGAAGGAATCTGGAGTTGAGGGGTGTGTAGATAGGACGTTCTATTCTTCAATTCCTATATTCTCGCTAGTTTATTTCAAATCTTAGTTGCAACCAGTTAATACAGTAAAATCAGTTATCTTTATTGTCTAGTCTTTTTAGCTTCGGTGAAAATCATTCAAGTTAAGTGGATTGATATTTTACTTTTCTCTTGGTTACATGGTCAAAACCAAAATCTCCTAATGCTGCAAATCAAGTTCAATTGCCGAAGAATGAAGATGAATGAAGGTGCAAAAATGTCATTTCTGGTAAATTTAGTGTTTCTGCAAGTTAGTTATTCTTGCCTGCTATTACAAGAAATCAGAAAGCCATAATAAAAGTACTGAAACTTATAAAAACATGAAACAGAATTACAGTTAGTTTTTTGGAAGTCATGTAGAGCTCAGTAAGAGTTTCACATTTAATTTTTTAACTATCAACTTTCATTTAATCCGATGCTCGTATAAATTAGAAATGGCGTTTAACATGAAAATTTGCTTTAAATATAGAGGAGGAGATTTTTATGATAAACCAAGATTGTTTCTACACATCGAAATTTCTATATATCAATTTTTTTTTTCAACAATTTGCTAATTCGATATAAGGAGGTCCAACTTTATTTATTTTTATTTAGTTTATGCTTTATAAATGATCAAGCATTATTTACTTTTTTAAATTATTGTAAGTGGTTTGCATGTTATTGTTGATGTTTTAGAATATTACATTACTGAAATCTTAGTTATTTAGTTAAATAAACTTAGTTCACATTTAACCCTATAAATTGAAATAAGTTACTTAGGGAAAAAACTCATCTATAGCAAAAGTCTCTGTGGAGTAAATCCAATTAGGAAGCTCAATGCTCTTTTCTATAAGCAAAAGAAATACATATAAGAAAAAAAGATGCAGCCATTTATTGAATTCTTTAAAATTATGATCTGAAATTTATTTCTTAAATTTCATTGGTGTAAATAATTTTGTAATTACAGAGCTGCCAACTTATATAGCTCTTCCGTACAATGTATGAACTTTGATTAGATCATGTGATTATACATTTTGTATAAATTTTGAAACTATTCATAAATTTTACAAAAAAGTTTCAGATATCAAATGTAAAATACTCTAATTCTGCTAGCTTTTCACGCTATTTTTGAGTTTTTCCAGCTTAAAAAAAACCCACACAACTAACATATCCATTTCCGCCTACTTTTGCCCATTGCATGTAAAAATTACACTGGTTTGGCTGTTGCTTTTCTGTTTGGTACTCAGACAGACTTTTTTATGCAATGCTTAGCATTTGGTAAACCAGGGTTGTATAAATTCTGGTTATTTTGTCATTTATAAGTACTTCAAAAGAACAATGCTAAATCTAATTTTGTCACAATAGCATAAGTCGGAGATTTCTGCTGAACAATGATAAAAAATGTATGTAGATTTTTAGTATTTATTTACTGTAAAAATTCTAAGCAATCATTTATCACATCAGGAAGCAAGTGTTTTGACAATATTGACTCAAAATCAGCAGAATTTGGAAGTATTGAAAATTTTGTTAACATTAAATATTTGTAATCTTGGGGTAAAATTTGGTTTTTAGAAAACATTTAATTGTTAATTGTATCATAATTCAAATAATTTTTGACCTGCTTGTATTTTTCTCAGCTTAAAAACTCCAGAGACTTTCTGCAAAGAATTTATAAAGGGACCAATAGCTATTTTAATTCATACTACTGACAGAAAGTTGTTTGAAAATAGATTGTATTAGCTCTATATGCTACAGATACACATAATTATTAGCTTTGATTTCACACTTGTAATTCCTTATAATTTATATTTGATTCTTTTACACTTTTTTAATATGATCTTAGTTTTATTTGTATCACTCATGTTTAAAAATTTTTAGCTTATTAAGGCAACAAATATGCTTTTATCATCTCTTCGTTTCATGAAATCATTAAGAGCAGAAATTCTAGAGCCTGAAGTTTATCATTTAAACCCTGAAAAAAGTGATACACCTTTTTTCCGGAAATTAATGAGGTATTTATACTAAGTTTTATTTTTTATTTTCCCCTAGTTGCATAGTTTTCTCATTTGTAACTAAATGCTCGTTTAAGGTTTAAAGGTTGAATTTGGTTCATTGCAATATTCGCAAGGATGCCAGCTGCACTGGCATGTGTCAAGTTTCTTTGCACATAAAAAAAACCTAATACTAGCATAGGCTTGTGCATTGCTTTAGAATTGGGTTCCCATAATGCAAAAGTGTCTAGACATTTTGTATACCACCCAAAAGACATTGAATTTAGGTACTCCTTATCAAAAATTTGAAAGAGTTGAAGCATTTCAAGGTATCTAAAAAATAGAAATAGGAAATCTTTGAAATACAAAATTTTTGCCAGTTTTGTATTTGGTAGTATTTGTTTTTATGAACTAATTTAGGCCACCAGTATACTCCTTGCGGTCATGAATTCACCCCTCTGGAGCACGTGTGGATACTGGAGAGTCATCCATTAAAGATATCGAAGGTAACAAAAAATGTTTTAAGGACTTCAATGCCAAGAAGTTACTCATAGGGAGCTTCAAAGCCCCCATTTGTGTCAATATTATATTTATGATGTTTGCTTGTCTGTATTGTGATAATGACCCCTGCCAGTGCTATGAGCTCCGTTCAGTAGATTAAACACTTTGGGAATCTGTATCTATTGAGAAAAAGACTTATATTGAAAAATTTAGTGTGAAAAACCTTTCTAAGCATATAATACTTTGGTAATATTTGCTAAAGATAAAAGTTTTATTGTTCTTACCATTCTTATTTTACATTTTTAAAAATCAACTTGGAGAGAAAATATAGCTATTTTTAGTCGTCTGTTTTGTTTCTATTATGAGGGTACTTTTCTGTTATTAATAATTTTTCAGCCTGTAATCCCTTCAGTGAGTTGATAAAAATGAGTACCAAGCGTGCTTGGGAACTAAACTCTGTGAGTTCTACGTTTGGCTGACCACTTACCCATGACATTGGTTTTCCCCCCTTCTAAGAGCACTTGGTTAGCAAAACTGAGATTGGCTGGCCCCCATTTGCTGTTGTACCACTGGGGATTAATAAATGATGCCTTTAAAAGAAGTATTGTGTAATTCTTCAAAGCTTCATGTTGCTCCTCAAGGACCACTGAAACTTTTCATAAGGGTATTCAATCTTGAGTCCAGTGTTAAGTTTTTCCACTAACATTTAAAAGGAAAAGAAATATTCAATGGTAAGAATAATTGTATTTTGAATTTATATGCCAGTTGCATGTTTCCTTTTCTTTATAATTTTTTTATTATTTATATGGAAAATAACTTTAGGTTCAGCTATTTGCTGTTGGATTATATACTGTTTCTAATTTAATGTAATGGATTATGTAAGTCAGTTGCTTATAACAGTCAAGGGAGCTAATTCATGAAAAAAAACCCAAATATTATTCATGCAAAAATGTTATTAAAATGAATATTAATCTAAGCACAAACCGTCTGAAGATTGCAGCAAAATTACAAGATTACAGCAAGTAACTATTTAAAACTTTTCATTGCCAAGATCAGCAGTGAACACTTAATTTTTGCTGTTGTATGTTTAATGTTCTTGCACAAATGAAAGAGCTTAATTGTAGCCTTTAAAATGCTGTAGGTTTTTGGTAATTTGTGGATTTCTGGATGTAACTTACTGAATATACCTGTCTTGCCTGCAATATTCGAGTTGAACCGAACCATTGTTTCGGTCACTCGGCTGATCAGTGCTAATTCTGTATTAGCTACCAGTTTGTTTGCACTCTTGGCTTCCTTAAGAGGTTTTCCACCTCCAGCTCAGTTAGTCCTATGCCGGGTTGATGAGTGCTAATAAGCACGAAACTGCAGTCCTCGGCTGGAATTGACTGAGCTGGCGGTGTATTTCATGTAATTTGTGGATTGCTCATTTTATTCAGAAAAACTAATTGAGTGGCTTCTGTAATAGATTAAGACAGATTAGTGTTATGCTATAAAAATAAGTTCTACATATATAATAAAAATAGGAAAATTGTGTAGTGTTGTGTAGTACTTTTTTGCAAGTGTAATATTTAGAAAATTCTTCATTAAAAATCCGCAACAGAATGTTGAAGACTTTGTTAGGAATACATGTACCTAATATTTATCTATTAATTGTAAGACATCTTAGCATTTTCTGGTTCATTACATTGCAAGTGCACTGTGCGCCAATTTATTGCATTTACTTTTAGTATTTATGCAAAAGAAATATTTAGTTTCTTTTGTAATTTTTAATATTTTTTACAATTTTTAGGATAAATGCTTTTTTCTATTATTGTGCAGTGATAAAGCTGAAAGTCTCTCTGTCCTTAGGATGTCTGTAGGATGTCTGTGACGCGCATAGCGCATAGACCGTTCGGCCAATTTTCATGAAATTTGGCACAAAGTTAGTTTGTAGTATGGGGGTGTGCACCTTGAAGCGATTTTTTCGAAAATTCGATGTGGTTCTTTTTCTATTCCAATTTTAAAAGAAAAAAAAATATCATAAGATGGACAAGTAAATTACGAAATTATCATAAAGTGGAACCGTAAGATGAATACAAGCCAACTGGCGAGAAAATTCACCATATCTATGTATATAAAAATGAATGTTTGTCTGTATGTCATCCATGAACTCAAAAACTACTCGGCAGATTTGGCTGAAACTTTCACCGTTTGTTATTTTTGGTACCGGGAATGTTTATTGACCAGTTCGAAAAAAATCCGATCGATAGTTCCTTTTTTATTCCAATTTAAGTCACAATCCATTGGATAAATACAAATAAAACTATCGACTGCAGAAATTAATTCGCGTGAAAGATCTCATTTATAAGAAGTTAGCTGTTACCATTTTTCTTGAGTTTTGAACAAATAAATTCTTTCTTTATTGTTTTATGGCTTTTCATGCAACGGGGGGATTTAAAACTTTTTCTATTTGATATTTTTAGCGATTGATTGATCTTGCAAACTGCATGAGTACAAAATTTGAGTATAGTCACGGCTTCACTTGATACTTGGACCGATTATTATGAAAATTGCTATATATATATGTATTTTTCCACGGAGAAGGTGCATAACATGCTCATTAAAGCCACTCGCAACCAGGTGGCACTGCAGAGTAGCAACTTCTGCCCCGTTCAACCAATTGTCATGAAAATCAGTATAATGATGTATTTTTTTGTTGGCGTAGCAGCGTGCGTTGGGTACAGCTAGTCTTAGCATAAATCTGTAGTCAATTTAGAGAAATCTCTGGTAGGCATTCATATATCAGCTGCTAACCACTAACTAGATTGTCAGAATTCTAGTAATTTAATTTATATTCTTGTGCTTTAAACATATCATATGTTTCCTTACATTTATTTGTTGCTGATCAAGTGTAAATTTTACCAGGGTGGGTACAGTGGTGATTGGTGGGATATATTAATTACTAGTGGTACCCGCAGGGCTTTGCCCGTAATAGAAAAATTAAAAGGTTTTTTGGTTCGCCTGTATATTTACAAATAATGTATGGTGAATTTTCTCGCCAGTTGGCTTGTACCCATGTTACAGTTCCACGTTATGATAATTTCGTATCTCGCCAATTGGCTTGTGCCCATGTAACGGTTCCACGTTATGATAATTTCGTAAATTACTCGTCGATCTTATGATAATTTTGTTCTTAAAATTGGAATAGAAAAGAACAAAATCAAATTTTCGAAAAATCGCTTCGAGGTGCACACCCCCATGCTACAAACTAACTTAGTGCCAAATTTCATGAAAATCGGCCGAACGGTCTAGGCGCTATGCGCGTCACAGACATCCTCCGGACAGAGAGACTTTCAGCTTTATTATTACTAAAGAAGTATAAATGTTTCTTTTTTTATTTTTTGTTCTAATGTTAGTTTTTGTCTATTTCAGGTTAATGCCAAGAAAATTTGCTTGGTATGGTGCCTATTTATTTAAAGCATTTCCTCTTGATATGAGCCAATTTAACAATTTATTCAACTCAACTCGTATACCACGAGTTGGAAAAGATGAGATCCAGGTATTTCCAGAAGCTCGCCATGTTATTGTGCTTAGAAATGGTCATTTCTATACATTTGATGTGTTGGACGGAGATGGTAAAGTCATTTTTAATTTATTTTCAAATCATTGTAGAATATTAGTTTCAAAGATGTGTGTGTGTGTTTTCAGAGCATAATAAGTTCATAGTTAAACTATTGATGTCTGTAATAGGAAGAGTGGGTGATCAAAGAGAAGCCATCCAGGCAAACATGCAATAATGCAGCATGTCTATGCAAGCTCTATTGCATCTTTTTAAAAATTATTATTTAATTTCTCTGACAACACAGACATTCAAAGTGAGAACAAGAGCGGGAGCTAAACACTCCACATCAACTGTCCTGAACTTTGTTACTCTAACTTAGGATCGGCAAGTAATTTTTAGTGCAGTCTGGATAGTTTTATTTAAAATATATTTTGTCGAGGTCCAAGGGACAAAAAAATTCACCTTATTTAAATTTTCTCTTCATAAATCAATAAATAATACTACTGGTTGGCATGTTTGTAGTCAAAAAAAAAAAAAAAACTTCATTTATGGTCTTGAGATACAGTTTTTGGTTTAAATCAGTCAACTGATAATTTAGAAAATACTGTCAAACCTGTTGAAAATAAATTCAAAGGGTTCTTTAAAATTAATTTGTCTTAAGCACAGTTCATCTTATCCAAAAAAACAGTAAATAAAGTCCATTTTCTTTACTACTAAGTTTAAATATTCAAATGTTTATAAATGATGAAATAATTATGCAGTGAACTCATTGCTTTTATGCATTAGTACATTTTATTGTTATATAATGCCTTTTTTATCTAGTTTGAAAAGTTATGTTTGTAAATTTCATTTTTCAATTAGTCATTATTAATATTTGCCTAAAATTTGACTCATTTGATATATTTGTGGGAGAGAAGAGCCCTTTTATTATTATGCATTCTGATAACAAAATGATGCTAAAACATTTGTCTTGATTTGATGCTCAAAGTTTTTTTTAATGATTTTAAAAATATTTGAAAAAAAAATCATTTAATGAATGTTTAGACTAGTGAAAATTTAGATTTAATATTTCATTTTCTATTTTTTTCTCAGGTAACATTATGCCCCCTGCTTATATTTTTAGTCTGATGAGCTACATTCTGACAGATTCATGTCCCCCACCATCTCATCCAATTTCATACTTAACTACTGAAAATAGAGACACTTGGGCTGAAGCAAGAAACCATTTAGAAAAATTAGGAAATGCTGAACAGCTAAAGTTAATCGATAGTGCAATATTTGTTCTTTCGCTTGATGATGAATCTCTACAAGAGGATTTAGTGAAATCTGCTCACCATATGCTTCATGGACCTGCTTATAATAGGTATGACTACATCAATTTCAAAATAACAAATGTGCTTTAACTTGGATATATTGACTGTTGTTATGTCAAAAAAATTCATAAATAGATATCATGACCATTTGTAATACTAGGCGAGAGCATCATAAACAGGGCTGTAGAGTCGGAGGGAGAACGGCCGACTCTGGAAATTTTAGGGCCTTCAACTCCAACTCCTTTACCCCAAAATCAGTCCAACTCCGCAAGCACTGACAAGTTGCAACTTTGAGGTAAAATGAGTGACACCAACTCTTGGATTTTTTATGCCTTTGACTCCGACTCCTTTACACCAAATTCAGTCTGACTTTGACTCTGCAGCCCTGATCATAAATACTTTGAACACTTAGATGTTATCAATTTTCACTGTATTTTCTTATTTGAAAAATTTTTCAAAATTAACTTTTTGAGAATTTAAAAAGAAGATTTGAGCTTAAAAGTGCAGAAAAAATTTGCATAATAGGATTTTTCAACTGCTATTGGTACAGAAAAATGCTTGAAGATTACAAAATTCTCTGAATAGAAACATTAAATGAAATTCACAATATCATCATAGTTGCTTACTTTGATAAGGATGAGTATGCATAGAAAGTTTGCTGATTTCAGGACCAAAACGTGCTGAAACACAAGTTGCACTTCATGCAAATTATGGTTTGGCATAACTGGGAAAAAATGAATGCAATTTGTTGTTGGATTCTGTAACCTTTTAAAGAGTTTGAAGATATTTAATTTGCATATTACCTCCATAGTAAGGGATGCTCATTTTCGTCAGTTTTATCAGTCAGCAAAAAAAGTTAGTAAATTATAGGTTCAGGGTTCGTACGGGTCATGGAAATCCTGGAAAGTCATGGAAAAAAAATAAGCGAGTTTCAGACCTGGAAAAGTCATGGAAAATTGAAATTTCCTTTGAAAGTCATGGAAATTTATTTCAAGTCATGGAAAAATGTCCTGGACAGAGATAAAGTAACAGTAACTAAAAGAGCATTAGAAATCTTTAGTGATTTAACAGTATAGCACATAAAAGCTATTAAAAGTGGCAAATTGAAAGATCCCAAAATCAAATCTGAATTTTGAAAAATAATTGTATCCACTTCTGTCACAGCCGCTTGCTTTTTTTGTGATGTGATTTTTACTATTTAGACATCTCTTATTTTGAATTACTGTTATTTTCAACACTTCTTATGTTTTATATTCTGTAGTAGCAAACTTGCAAGTTCTTGGTTTTGCTACACCCTCATAAAAAGCAATTCAATTGCATCCGAGTTCGATTCCATCACTCGTAAGAACTTTGTTATTAAATTTATTAGAGTTTATCTTAATTTGCTGAAAACAGTAGTGCACAACATACGGCCCGCAAAACTAATCCATGCGACCCACTGCTGCGTTCAATGTCAGAAATCATACATGTTCTGGAATTTCTAAATCTATTAATTTATATACATTTGAAAATGTGCAAATAAGTAAACAAAACAAGTACTTTTGCATCAGAAGATTGATTCATTACTGAATGGTTTTTTCAAAAAAATATCTGGTTTAGAAACATAAAGAACTAAACTATGTGGCTTTAATTTAACAGGGTGGCGACAGATCAGGGAAAAGTCAGGGAACTTTATTAATCAGGGAAAAGTCAGGGAAATATCAGAGAATTTCGAAAAAATAGCAAAAAACATAAAAAATTGATTTTATGAAGAAAAAAAATCTTTTTTTGCTTTACAAAATTAAGTACTCTAATTCCCTATGCATTTTCTGCCAATTATCTGTTCAAAAAAAAAAGTAAAATTACTGAGGTGCGATTATACACTGCTGCTTATTTGTACATCTTTTTTCCTTAACGTCAAAGTATTGAGTCTTACTTATTAACCACAGGTTGAACTTTCTAAGATTGCTTCTGTGTCTGTTAGGTTGTTTATTTTACCTAGCTTGAAATTTCCTTTCATGCTTTCAATGCTACTTAAAATAAACAACCATACAGGCAAAGAGGAAGCCTTCATTAATGCCTTAGCTCCTTTGCCTTTATTCCATTGTCACTTAAGTAAATATTTTTATTTTTTTATTGTCAAAATGCTGTATTCCTACATTAAAACTTATGTTCTTAGAGAAACGCTCCCTATGAACGAATGTCAAATGATTTCATCTGTTTTACATAAATATGTCAATTAGTTATAAAGGGTGTCCCAAAATTAACGCAAGATTTGAATTTGCCACAATTTTTGCTGTGAATTGTTGGCAGCCACGGAAAAAGAACAATTTGACAGCTGGGAGTTAAGGGTTAGTAAAAATGGAGTGTTATGCTATTATACAGCCAGCGAAACAATTCAATCACTGCATGAGGAATTTCCTGTTCGTGTACTCTCTCGTTTCGGTGATATGAATTGTACCCTAGATCGTGTGATTTTACATCATTAGACTTCTCCCTATGGGGTTATTTGAAGTCAAACGTCTATGTCAGCAATCCCACAACCACCTGCGCATTACCTAATTGCGATATCGAGCGCCAATAACAGTAAACTGCTTGACCCGCCCAAACTTTCATTATTTTTCAAATAATTTTCGATAATAAAAACGCATTATAGAATCGAAAACGCTCCATTTGTAATAACCCTAGACCCTCAGCTGCCAAATTGTTCTTTTTTCAAGATTGCCCACAATTTATTGCAAAAATGGCGGCAAATTCAAATCTTGCGTTAATTTTGAGACACCCTTTATAAGAATAACTACATCACTTCTATTCTTTAATTATTCTTACAACAATAATTATACTGTTTGAAAATTTAGTTAAATGATTTCAATTACTTTTTAGTTCTATCATAAAACACATATGCTTTTAAGAGTGATTTTAATAGTTTCTTAAAATTCTTATGCTAAGTGGTTTCTGGAAGTAATTTTTTTTTTTTTAATTTTCTATAATCTTTCCATGTAGAAAAATTTTATATACTGTTTTGTAGGGGTTCTTATTCCAAAAAAATTGACTTGATATGTTTTTTTAAAACCATTTTATTAAAAAAGTAGCATTTTTTAAAAATATATCTTTAGTTTAACAACTTTACACAACTTAAAAATGTTTAAAATACTGCATTTTATACAAACATACAATGGATTTCAAGTAGAGCAAAGAAAGGAAACCATTATTATTAGTAATGTAAATCAGGGAAATTTGGTGAACTTAATCAGGGAAAAGAACTTTTTTTCACAGTTCCTGTCGCCACCCCGGTTTAAAGAACCAAAATACTGTCAAGTTAGATGGATGATTAAATGCACTGTTGACACTGAAGGCAACTTTTGAAACAACTTTATTGAAACTTAGTGATGACTCATTCACCCTTTGTCCCATTCATTATCATTCTGCTTGTTTATTAAAAAAAAAAATAGACATTTAGGCATCATAATTTTTGTTTCACTGCATTTTTACTTTACTTAAATTTAAATGATGAAGACAAATAAGAATAGTTTAGTTTTTTAAGTGCACACTTATATTTTTTACATTACGAGTAAGTGCTTCAATGAGGTTGTGGCATTCATGTAGACGTTTTGCGCTCATTTCTAAAAATAAGCAAGTTTGAGATTAAATAGTGCTATTCTCTTCGTGAACAAGGTCATGAAAATTTTTATTGAAGTCATGAAAAAGTCTTGGAAAAGTCATGGAATTTTTTCATCCAAATAGAGTATGAACCCTGTAAGTTTGATATAAAAAGTAAATTACATGTCAGGTAATGAAATGAAGATGGTTTCATCATAGTATATTAGGGGTGCACACTCTTTGTTTAAAAGTACAAAATTAATTAAGCATTAATTAAAATTTGCAAAATAGGCCAAAAAAAATTTTTTTTAAACATTCATTTTTGTGGATCAGTGGTGCATGTGTTCAGTTTTCAATATACCAAACAACACTGGTCTGACTTAGATAGCTGTTGACAATGCACATTAGCATTCTATTTCAGGACATATTGGCTAAAACAATTTCTACCTTTTCTTCATTGAGCTATTTTAAAGGGAACATTTTACCCCAAACATTTAGCATTGCACTCCCCTAATCTGTCCCATAATTTTGCAAAATTTGTGAATTAACCCCTGACCGTTATCAATTTTCTCTGATATTGCTTAAAATGCATTGCAAAATTGTATCAATACTATAAAGAGGAATTAGCAATTTTTATACATGATCCATGTGTGTATATATATATATATATATATATATATATATATATATATATATATATATATATATATATATATATATTGAAATCATTAGTTTATTTAGTCCCAATTTATTTTGTATACTTAAAATTATGTTTAAAATAACTTAATATGAAGCATTTTTATTTAGTGCAAATCTTTCATGGAGTTTCTTTATTTGTTTATAATTATGATTTTTTTACTTCTTTTAGGAAATTATATTCAAAATATCTATACATACTCTTTTTTTTCTTTATATTACAGGTGGTTTGACAAGAGCTTTACTCTAATAATCACTAAAGACGGCAAAGCTGCAATAAATTTTGAACATGCTTGGGGAGATGGAGTAGCAGTATTAAGATACTTCAATGAAATTTACTCTGATTCAATAAAGAATCATTTTGTTCGTCCAAAAACTGTACCTGCTAATATTGATGCTTCTCATCGAGTACGAAGGTTAGGTCAGTGTTTTAAATTTTAAAAATATTAATTTTAAAACTTTCAAAAAGATGTATTTATATCCGCACCTATTAAGAACATATTTTCTTATTTTTAGCATAATGTTAAAAATTGTAAATGGGTTAAAGTGTTAAATGAATGATTAAGAATATGAATGAAAGTTAATGTGTGTCTTTTTAATGTGCTCTTTCTATTTTGGGTTGAGTTTTATAGAGTGCTAATTAACCAAATTGTGTGCTCCGAAAATATTATTTCTTAAAAGTGCATATACTGATTATGAGGTTTATTCTTTTCTTTTGGAGTTGATAGATTTGTAAAAAGGAAAAGCATTTTGGGAATGTATGGAACATAGAACATAATTTAAATATTTTACAGATTCCTTTTCCCTTAAATGGAACTTATGGTCTTCTTTAAAGGCTTGTTTTGTTTTAAAATTAAACATTTAATTTAAAATTTAACAACATTGTTTTTGCAACAAAGTTTAACAACAAAATTTTGCAACGTTTGAGAAGCAGATAAGTGCTTCATTTTGATTTGTTTGGCAAAACGTTTTGAAATTGTGCCACAAAGTGTGATGCTCAAAGTAACATGTTCTTTTCCATGACACATTTCAGACCTTAATAATTTCATAAATATATGAGATATATTCATGAAATTTGGGATTATAGATGTTCTACAGATCTGCTATAGACATACAAAAATTCAAGTATGTCGTTTTAATAGTTTTTGAGAAATGCTGCTTGAAATGTTTCATGTAAGATACTCACTAGCAGATATTTTGCTCATTTCTTTTCAAAACTCCAAACTTGACCGATACACTGCTGTATGTCTAAGTATGAAAAAAGATAAAGAGTGCAAAACAGATAATAATAAAAAAGAGGGGGGAATAAAAAGTAGTTTTACAAGTGTTATCTGCAATGCATAGCATTTAGGAAAATGTCTGATGAAGGTTTTATAATGTAATATTTAATTGCAATTCTAAGCTTTAATTTTTAAAATTAAAAGTACTTTATGAATAATAAAATTTTAATTTAAGTGTGTTAATTTAATTTTTTTATATTTTTGTAAGGTTTATAAATTTGTATATAATAATCAAGTTTTGCATATTTTTATAGATTTTGTACTAGATGAAGCCATACAATCCAGTGTGCAAAATGCCAGAGACAAACTAGCTCAACAAACCAACAATTTACAATTTAACATTCTTCAATATAGTCAAATGAACAGAGAAAGTATTAAGCAAAATAAGTTGAGCCCTGATTCTGTTGCTCAGCTTGGATTGCAGGTAATTCCTATTCTTAGGAATATATTCAGTTTTCAGGGCTCCCAAATGGTCCGCTTTTCCCGCCGAAGTCCGTTTTTTAGGGTAAAGTCCGCTTTAGACCGCTTTTTAACATTTTGGTCCGTTTAGTCCGCTTTTGTATTGTTTTTACTAAAAAATCAGATTTTAAAAATTTTCATTACATTAAAAGATACTGTGTGCTGACTTATGTTAAGCCCGAACACGCTGCCGCGGCGCCGTTTTTCTATTGAACTTGACTTTCTGGTATTATTTCGCTTCAGATTGACGTCATTACTCCACCCACTGCTGTAACATGGAAATCTAGCAAATGGAGAAGTTTGAAAGAAGAGTTATGACGTGAAATCAAAGCATTTTGCTACCGATATTTTTCACGGGTTCGTACGCACTTGAAAAAAATTAAGAATGTTTCATCAGTGAAATTTTCTGAACTTGTGTTCGATATGTAACATCGCGAAAAATTACTTCCTGTGTTTGCGAGTTCAATCTTTTTGCATCTTGTTATTATTTTGATGTTTTTGACAATCAGAAGTTACTTTAACATTCATTAACTTAGATTAGTTTATTTTATGTTTATTTACAATAGATAATAAACTTTTTTTTCGGAACCATGATAACATCAAACTTTCTTGGACTTCGCCGAAAATTGCTTGCTGGGTTTTGAGATTTCAATCTCTTTGCATCTTGTAAATATTTTGATATTTTTGGCAATCAGAAGTTATTTTGACACGCTCTACCATAGGTTAGCTTATTTTTTGTTTAATTTTAATAGATAAGAGACTACCTTTTTTTCGAAACCATCGCAACATTGAACTTACTCGCACTTCGCGATCTTTTTGCATCTTGTTAATGTTATGATATTTTTGGCAATCGGAAGTTATTTTGACATAACACCTCCTTAGATTAGCTTATTTTTTGGTTAATTTTAATAGACAATTAATGTTTATATTTTTGGTACCATAGCAACATTGAACTTTCTCGCACTTCGCGGAAAGTGCTTGTCGTTGTTTGAGATTTCAATCTTTTTGCATCTTGTAAATAATTTGATATTTTTGTCAATCAAAAGTTATTTTGACACACTCCACCATAGATTAGCTTATTTTTTGTTTAATTTTAATAGATAAGAGACTACTTTTTTTTCAAAACCATGGCAACATTGAACTTACTCGCACTTCGCGGAAAATTGCTTGTCGTGTTTGAGATTTCAATCTTTTTGCATCTTGTTAATATTTTGATATTTTTGGCAATCGGAAGTTATTTTGGCATACGCCACTATAGATTAGCTTATTTTTTGTTTAATTTTAATAGGTAATAAACTAGTTTTTTTTTCGAAACCATGACAACATTGAACTTACTCGCACTTCGCGATCTTTTTGCATCTTGTTAATGTTATGATATTTTTGGCAATCAGAAGTTATTTTGACATACGCCATCTATATAATAGCTTATTTTTTGTTTAATTTTAACAAATAATAAACTTTCTTATTTTTGGAAGCATAGCATCATTGCACTTACTCGAACTTCGCGAGGAATTGCTTCTTGTCTTTGAGATTTCAATCTTTTTGCATCTTGTACATATTTTGATATTTTGCGCAATCGAATGTTATTTTCACATATGCTATCCTAGACTAGCATATTTTATGTTCAATTTAAGTCATGTTTAGTTTTAGGGAATATTTTTTTTTTTTTGGAAATCATGCCAACAGTGAACATACTTCGCGAAAATTTTATTCTCTTGTGGAAGATTTCAATCCTTTTGCATCTTGTAATTATTTTAATATTTTTTTAATTGGAAGCTGTTTTGACATGTGCTACCTCAAATTTTTTTATTTAATTTTATTTTTAAAAACTAAAAAACTTTGTATTCTTATTTTTTTAAGTACTCATAATGAGTATTTTCAATTTGAAAATATAACTCTTTGAATCTAAACTTACACATTTATTTATTATATTAAGTTATCCAGTAAAAGCAGGCTCAAATTTACATTCAGTGTATTTATCGCTTAAGCAGCATTTGTATATTTTTGGGTATGGTGACTTTAATAAAATTTTCTTTCTCACTAATTTTTATATATACTTGAAGACAGTTACAATATTTTTTTGGTGCCCGAACAAATAATACATACATATGAAGAAATGATTTGGATATTTAGCATACTAATAAATGATTTGCAAACCTCTAATATTTTTGAACTTAGTCAGTTAGTAGCGTAGCCAGAAATTACCTCCTGCTTTGGTGTTTGGTCATAAACTCTCATATGTATATAAACTTACCATATTTAGACTGGAAATATGTAAAAACCAAAGGCTGTGGAGGGGGAGGGGGACCTCCTGACCTCCAAACTATATCTTGTCTTGCGGTACCTTATATCAAAATGAATTCTCTTTAAACTGGTTATGTGAAAAATTTTGTAAACTACTATGTACTAAGGTGTTTACTGTAATAACTGTATCTAAAAGGTCTTTATTAAGTATGCACTGATTGATCGGTCACTTGGGTGATTATTTTTAACTAGCCAGTTTTTACCTGTTAAGTAGTAGAAAATTTATTTTACAATTAAAGTAACTCTGTAAGATGGTCAGTTACATGCTTGCTTGTCACTCCCCCCCCCCCCCCATCCAAATGTTTGTGTGAATAATATAAGAAGTTCAGATGTACAGAAGGTGATAAGGATTTATCATTAAAAATCATTATTTTGGTTAATTAACGAATTATCTTCATGTGCTTATTGCCAGGCAGCTAATTTGCCTTTTTTTGCTACCCTGGGTTTAACTATGAATGGTCCTCCCAAGGTCCTCTTTTTAATCCTAACTGGCCCTCTTTGGTCCCCTTTTTGATTCCAAGTGGTCTTCTTTTACCCTTTTCTATGGCTAAAATGTGTTGGGAGCCCTGAGTTTTAAGTACAATGTGTAAGTATTATGTGATATGTACTTGTGAGTGCTTTTATTCTCTGGTTTGAATTGCTATAAAATCCTAATAAGAATTAATGAATAAGTAATTTAAGTTATATATTTACCCTGTACCAGTGGCAATCCTAATATTCATACTATTTGATGTAGTACTTTATGGCATCAACTCTTCATATATGTATCCACAGTATTAACAATTTAGGAGTTCATTAAAAAATATCATATACTGATATTTGCATTACCATCAGGGTTTGATCTTTTTAGCACTTTTTCTAATCTTTTACTTTGTTATGATATAAAATGATTTTCATATCTTCTGTTACTCGTGCCTTTCCTCATTCCTTTAGAATGTTAGGGGTTTCTGCTTATGGTTGACTCGTGTTTATAGTTTCCTTTTATAGATGTCTTTTATCAATCCTTTAAGTTTTGCCTAAGATATCGAAATTGAAATTAGCTTGTATATATGTGTTCCATCCTTCCTAAGAATTCAAAATCACCTATTAGATTTCCATAAACAGCGCCAGCTTAAGTCATGAGCACAGGTCCGAAGCACCAAGTCTGTTGCTAAAGTTTTTAAAAAATTGGAGTAATTTTACATTGCACATTAGAGGTATGTAGATATTAAATGTAGAAAAAGATTTCTCCTTAAAATTTTAATCTCTTTCACAAATCCCTAACACACTCCAGGACTAAATTATCACCATTATTAGTACATTAAAAGTAACATAGCAGATACTCTTTATGTGTGTGTATTATTGCAAACAGGTAAAATTCGATGCCATATTATAATGTATATTCATCACATGTATCACTTCTACTTTTATTATTTATTGCTTCTTATATTGTAATATATAATGAGTATTGAAACACAAGACTTCACCAAATTTCGTCTGTTGAGTTGCAGCAGTACGCAGTAATCAAAATATGTATCACTTCACTATAGAGTTTATGCAAGGAGGGACAACACCTAATTCAGTTAGTGCCTAGTGTCCTATGGTCCATAGGTGGGCCCTCTCAATAGAATCGCATTTGTGAAAAACTCTATACAAATTCATTTGTTACAATGAATTAACATTTTATTGAAAGGGTTTATGTTGTTACAAATATTGCAAACTACTGTTATTAATTTGAATCAAAAATTACAGATGGCATACTACAAAATTAATGGAAATTTTGTTGCTACATATGAATCATGCAGCACATCTGCTTTTAAGCATGGAAGAACTGAGACTGTGAGGCCTGTAACTAAGGCTACTAAGCGGTGTGTTGAAGAATTTCACAAAAGTAATCCTGCAACTAGTGCTGAAATGAGGGCTCTTTTGAAAGAGTGTACTAAAGTACATAATCAACTCACTAAAGAAGCTGCTATGGGTAAGCATAATTACAGGATATTTTATCCTTTTGCAGACAAGTTTTCATTTGAATGAATTTATGCAAATGTCTATTTAATGATCAGTTATATTTTAACGAAAATATTTTTTTTTTGGGGGGGGGGGACTTAAAGATGTGTTTTAAAAGTTATGCATCTTTTGGTGCAATCAGAGTGATGTTATTAGTTCGAGCTACTAGAAAATGGCTTTTTAATTCATCTGTCAAAATCTACAAAAACCTAATTTTCTACCTTTTGCTACAAAACAATCCAAGAATATTCCTTCCTTCAGAAAGTTTTTTTTTTCCCACCAAAAAATTTCCAATTGAGCGCTAAAGCCATTTATCTTATATTTTTTTTGCAGTGTATCAATTAATTTATTTGTGAAATAAAAATTGACTACTTAATGAAAAAAGGCTTTTTTTCTTTCATTGTTTACAAATTCTGGTTAAAAATTAATTTTACTATGATTTTTTAATTTTTTAAAGTAATATTTTCTTGTACTTTAAACCTGTGTTCATAAAAACATATTTACAAGATTGATTGAAAATTTTCAATGGGTAATGAGTGTACACATGCAGTTAATTCCTGATTATCCCCATGTCAATCAAGAATGAAGAAAATGTATTTTTACAGGAAGAAACTGATTTTTAGTGGAGTCTTACCAATGACTTTTTTTTTTGAAAAATAGTAAATTTAAAGCTGTTTTTGTTTTCTTTTTGCATTTTCTTTATTGTTTGTACACTTGCTTTTTTTTACTTCTATTGTACATAAAATATAAAACATTTTTACTGTACTGTATATACGAGGGCGGTTTGATAAGTTTGTGACTTTAAAATTAAAAAATCAAATAAATACCAAAATACAGTTTAATTATATTTTATATTTATATATGGGTATAGTATATTTTATATACAATACCCATGAAATTTGCAGACGATATTTAAATTATGTTGTGTTGTATTGGCATCAGAAGAAAACGACAGACAATTTTGTTTTCGTTATGAAGAAAAAAGAATTTCAGGTATTGATAAAGCATTACCTTTTGCACAGAAAAACAATTTCCAAAACAGAAAAAAAGTTGAAAAAATATTATTGTGAGTCTGCTCTATCACATGGCATGTTTCACAAGTGGTTTACGGAATTTCGTTGTGGCCGTACGTGCACAACAGCCGCAGAACATTCTGAATGTACGATTGAAGTCACAAACTAAGAAATGATCAACAAAATCCATGTCATCGTGCTAGAAGACTGCTGTGTGAAAGTGCATGAGATAGCTAATATGGTAAACATATCGTCTGAATGTGTATGCAACATTTTGCACTAACATTTGTGTATGAAAAAGTTATCAGCAAGATGGTTGCCACATTTACTGACAGTCGATCATAAACGGAATTGTGTAACAATGTCAAAGCAGTGTTTAGACAAATCCAGCGTAATCCAAGTAAATTTTTGCGATGTTATGTGACAATGAGCGAAACTTAAATACATTACTACACACCAGAAACGAATGAACAGTCAAAACAGTGGACTTCTTCTGTGAAAACTACTCCAAAAAAGGCAAAAACAGATCCATTGGCCGGAAAGGTTATGGCCTCAGTTTTCTGGGATTCAAAGGGCATAATTCTCATTGACTATCTTGAAAAAGGGAAAACAATCAGGGGACAGTATTATGCTAATTTATTAGACAGTTTTAATGCAAAATTAAGAGAAAAATGACCAAGAAGAAAGTCTGTTCCAACACTATAACGCTCCAGCTCACACATCTGCAATTGCAACCACAAAATTGCATGCATTACGCTATGAATTTGGTTTCTAATCCACCATATCCTTCTGACTTGGCCCCCAGTGACTTTTTTCTGTTTCCAAATTTAAAAAAATGGCTTAGTGGGAGGAGAATTTTTTATTCAAATGATCAGGGCCTGATTAACGCACGGTCCGGCAGGTCCACGGACCTGGGCACCACAAATTTAGGGGCACCAAAATAGCCTAGCCTAAATTCACTTACTTACTTCCCTTTTTTTTTTTTTTTTTAAAGCTCATTTTACTTTTTCTCAACTTTAAGGAAGAGGAGGCTCAAATTTTTTTAAAAATCAGCTCAAAACCTCATAAAGTTAAAACCAATTCACGTAAAGAAGTCGTTGTCCCTTAGCTCTGGAATTTCAAAATAATTACTCGGATGACATAGATGAACATTTTCCAGAAGAATTAACACACTTTCAAATTTTTGCAAAAGGTAAACTTTCTGCTGGAGAATGTTTTAAAAGGATAAGATCACTAAACATTACACATACATTTTGGAATGTGGATTCACCCCTTGCAGCTTCTTTTTACCTTGCCTATCAGCAGCTGTTCCAGTGAACGTTCCTTTTCATTTTTGAAAAGAATAAAAAATCATTTGAGAAGCTGCGTTTTTCAGGATAATTTACAGGCGTTTTCCTTATTGACCACTGAAAATTCTGTGACATCAAACATAGATTTCGATTATTTGATCGACACATTTGCCTGTGTTAAAGCCAGAAAGAAGCTTTTCTAAAGCTTGATGTCAGAATTAGTAAGATTTTTTTTTGCAGTTTTAAATTGTTTTTTAATTCTTTTTTGCCTTAAGAGGCAATTTTAACTGTGATTAGTTTGGTAACTATTAAGTGTTTGGTATTCAAATCCCAGATTTCCTTTCAAATGCAGTAATGTTCCTTTAAAATGTAGTTTCTAGTATTTAGGTTTCTAGTATGAAACATTGACTTTAAAATTGAGCGGATTTTCTCATGGGGGGGGGGGACACCAACATATACTCAGGACCTGGGCACCAGTTTGGCTTGATCGGGCCCTGCAAATGATGAGATCATTAATGCCACAAATAAGTATTTTAATGATCTCCAGACATCTTATTTTTTGGAAGGGTTATAAAAGTTTGAACATCGTTGGAAAAAGTGTATAGCTGTGAAAGGAGATTAAGTTGAAAAATAAACTGCATTTTTCTATTTATTTTGATTTTTTCATTAAAAAGTCATTGACTTATCAACCCCCCCCCCCTTATAATCACTGATACGCAGTTTAATGTATAAGTGCAGCCAAATTTTTGAGCAAAAACAATTATTAGCTTCTCGTTTTTGGCCTTTTGTAGATTATCCCCTATTTTCATTATCCAAGGTAGTTGTGCCACCCAAATATGCAGATATAATCATAGTTCACTTTACTTACATTCATTATAGCAGGAAGTTTTATCATGCTTCATGCACATTTGGTTTAAAATAAGCATTGTTTGCCCAGCTTCTATTGCATTTTAAATTAACTATTGTCTAGACTAAAAATTCATCTTTTTTAAAAAAATTCATATAAGTATCAATTTAAGAAATAAAAATTTTTAAGCATGTACACTAAAGAAAAGAAAAATATTTTTTGAAATTAATATTTATAAGTTTAGAAGAAAGTTCAAACTTTAGTAATAATTAAAAATTAATACCGAAGTTTGAATCCTTGATTGTATAATATGTGCAGTAAAGCACCGATAATCTGGGAATTCGTAATCCTTCACCAATGAGTAAAGGGGTGGGGAATCTTTGCTACACATATCCTCTTAATCACAAAGGTCATTTTTAGATCTTAATAAAGCAAAACTTTATTTATAATAGTAAAACTGTTTGGAATGCATCTATTTTCCATTGTAAACACATTTTTTTGTAATGTTTTCCTAGGTCAAGGGTTTGATAGGCATTTGTTTGGTTTACGTTACATGGCTGAAAAACATAACCACAAGCTACCTGCATTATATCAAGACCCTGTGTACCTGGAAGCAAATCATTTTATTCTTTCAACATCTACCTTGTTTGGTCCTGCATTCAGTGGCGGAGGATTTGCCCCTGTTGTGCCTGATGGCTTTGGAATTGGTTATGGATTTTTAGAAGACACTATGGGCTTTCTTGTCAGTTCTTACTCACCATACAGGAATGGGGAAGAATTTGTCAATGCATTAAAAGAAAGTTTTGACCAGATCCATAAAGTATTAGAAAAATCCTAGTCATATTTAAAATCTACTTCTATTGTAAATTTTAAATATTTTGGTTTTTATTTTTTGACATTTTTAACATGGTACTTTTTTAATAAAAGACTTTATATATAAAAATAATTTTAAACAAAATTATTTTATAATGTTATTTATTTACATCAAATGTTTATGATTGTATGTGCTTATGATAATAAAGCAGCTACGTGGTTTTGAAATAAATTTATTTTCTTTAAAAAATGTTTATTTCTTTGAGCAGATTATTACTCATTCTAAAATTAATTATTCAATGTTTATCAGTTCTCTCTAAGAAAGTTACAAATGAACAATTAAAAATGTTCTTTAATTATTGGCTGAATGTTAATCTAAAGTTTTTTCTTGTAAATGTTTAAAATTTATTTAATTAATTTGAAATCTAAAATATAATCTTGATTTTTATGACCCAAATGCAATGTTATTTCAGCATTACACTATTCATTAAAGCAATAAGTTGTTTTGTTACTTTATGCTACATACTATGTACAGTAATACTCCAATTATCAAACTCCAACCATCTGACTATTTTTTCACTCTTTTCTATTTTTGGAGCCTCCTCAGTGATTGATTTGATGTGATTCTTTTCTCTTTTCAGTCTGAAGTAGTGAAGGTCATTATGGTGATTCGATTTCTTGTAACTGGAAAGCAAGTGAGGGTACTTTAAGTCCCCGGTGGTAGGGAAGGTGCTCCCACGACCATCTTGAAATTAAAGTGCGTTTTTTTTTTTTCAGTTTTTGTCTTACATCTCAAAAACTATTTATTTACAATCAAAATTGTTATTTGAGGAATTAAAGAACGTAAAATTATCTTCAAAAATCTTTTTTTTTACATTTATTGTATCTATAACAGTTGATGAGAAATTGAATTTCAAAGTTAGTGAATTTTCGGATAACTGACCATTTTTTCGTTCCTTTCTATTTTTGGAGCCTTTCGAGGATTTTATTTCTTGAAATTAGCAGGCAGGTGGGGGGGGGGGGAGGAAAGAGGCGAGTAATTCAGAAAGACAAAAATATGTGCAGATGTTCTTTTCATACTTTTTTTTCCCTTCCACCACAGTCCAGCTAACGAAGACGCAAAATGAGGGTAAAAATTAAACATTCAGTTATAAAAATTGGTACGCATATACAAAAAGCTCTCCTAACGAACATACTAAAAGTCCCCTGTGGTAGAGGGGTTTTGAGGGGAGTTCGTGCCACTATCTTGGAGTTCCATTTTTTCGCTTTATTTTGGATTTCGTTTTACAGCTTTCATCTTATATCTCACAATCTTTTTTCTTGAGAGCAAAACCATCAACTGTTAAAAGAAAGAGCACAAATTACCTTTAAAAATGTGCTTTTTCTTTTGTTATAAACACAGAGACAATGCATTTCCAAATTCGTGAGATTTTGTAAACTATCTACTTTTTTTCCTTTTTGGCACTCTGCAAAAGACATATTAATCACTTGTTTTTAAATACATGGACTCTGTTTTGTCATTTAAGTCAACTAAGACCCAAAAAGACCACTACACATGTAAGAAATAAACGTGTACCCTTGTGCGGTAAGGATAAATGATAAAAAAATCAAATATGCAAAAAGTGCATCTTCTTCCTTAGATTGTTAAGGTGGTGTTATTTGATGATAAACCGTGAAGATTATTTTTTTTTTCAAAATCCTTTCAGCTTATGCAATACTACAGTTTGCACTTAATTTTCTGCAGCCACATTTTGTGATAAACAATTGATGATTTTTGCTCTTAAGAAAAAAGACTGTGAGATATAAGACGAAAGCTGAAAATACGGAATCCAAGATAAAGTGAAAAAACGGAATTCCAAGATAGTAGCGCGAGCTCCCCTCAAAACACCTCCACCACAGGCGACTTTTAGTATGTTTGTTGGGAGACCTTTTTGTTTGTGTACCAATTTTTATAACTAAACGTTTATTTTTTACCATCATTTTGGGTCTTCATTTGCTGAGCTGTGGTGGAAGGGGGAAAAAATGAAAAGAACATCTGCACAAACTTTTGTCTTTCTGAATTACTCGCCTCCTTCCTCCCACCACCTGCCTGCTAATTTCAAGAAATAAAATCCTAATAACCTGCACTACTTCAGAACGAAACGAGGAAGAATCACATCAAACAAATCCTCAAAAGGCTCCAAAAATAAAAAAAGCCAAAAAAAGGTCAGTTTTTCAAAAATTCACTAACTTTGAAATTTAATTTCTCATCAACTATTATAGATACAATAGAAGTAAAAAAAGCTTTTTAAAGGTAATTTTACGTTCTTTAACTCATTAAATAACAATTTTGTTTGCAAGTAAATAGTTTTTGAGATATAAGACAAAAATTGAAAGCATGCACTTTAATTTCAAGATGGTCGTGCGAGCTCCTTCCCTACCACCGGGGACTTAAAGTACCCTCACCTGCTTTCCAGTTTCAAGATATTGAATCATCATAATCACCTTCACTACTTCAGACTGAAAAGAGAAAAGAATCACATCAAATCAATCACTGAGGAGGCTCCAAAAATAGAAAAGAGCGAAAAAATGGTCAGTTTTTCAAAAATTCAAACTTTGAAATTTAATATCTCGGAAACTATTATAGCTACAATAAAAACTAAACAAAGCTTTTTAAAGATACTTTTACACTCTTAAATTTATCAAATAACAATTTTGTTTGCAAGTAAATATTTTTTGAGATATAAGACGAAAACTGAAAAAACACAGCTATAAAATCCTAGGTGGCGCTGCGAGTTCCCCCCATCATTGGCGACTTTCAGTATGTTCATTAGGAGCCCTTCCTGTACATGTGCCAATTAAAAAAATTACTTGTTTTTTTCACCCTTATTTTGGTCTTTGTTTACTAGACTAGAAGTTAATGTAGGAGCAGCACGAACTGTTGTGATGATGAATCCCATCTCATAGGGCAGCTCCATTATTTGCTTCTAGGGTGCAGCACTTACAAGCATGCTTAAAATGTAAAGGTCTTGCATTTCATTTTATTAATTAAAAGCTATTTTTCTGTAAAAAGTCTCTACCATTTTCAATTTCATACATCAATTACATAAAACAGACCCTTTTTTTCAAGAGAAAATACAATTATCTGAATTTCTGTTAATACAAATGGAGTCCGGTCCCAAATGATTTGGATAATAGGAGTTCTACTGTATTTATAACTGAAAACAATATGAACAATAAGAGTAAAATGAAAAACTATTTTAAAAAATTGATTGTTATGAATTGCATGTTTACTCTAACCAAACATACTTTAAAAATATAAAGTGTTTAGGAAATAATATACTGTGTACATTTCCATCACTCTTCATTTCTACTATAATTTTTTTTTCTCAATTATGTAGCTCCTTTAAAAATGTTCATTTCGATAATTTGATTTCATTTCAGTTCAGTTCAATTTTATATAACAATTTTATTTAGTTCATTTTTATATAATGCATATTAGATGAAAATTATTTATGAAGCACATTTTTCCTGTTTTACACAAAATTAAAAACTTGAGCGAAAAAAGATACTTTATTGCATTTGCAAATATTTCGGAACAATACAAGCTAATTTGAAACACATTATAATTAGCAAATCATTAAAATAATTACATGGTTTTTAGTTATACATTGTGCTGCTTTTTTGGTTTAAAATCAAAAATTATAATAAAACATCAGTAACAGTTAGCATAAAACTTTAAAAATATACATAAATCATATATTAAAAATAGTAACTTATTTTTATAAGTTTTATGAAAATGAAATTCTGAATGTAAAATATTTTGACTTTGGAATGTAAAATGAGAAGCAATAATCTGTTTTACGATTTTAGTATATATGTATATATATAATATATTTCTGATTAAAGTACCAAACTTGTATTCAAACAGTAAAAATTTCTTGATAAAAAAAATAACTTAAATGTAGTAATTTGATTTAAAAAAAGATGTCCCTCCCCCCCTCCCCCTATGCTTTTTTCATATATATGCGTAAACATTCATATTCATAATGGATGGGATAATATTTTAGGACAACTGAAGAAAAAAATCAAACTGAAAAATTATTATAATGAATAAATATTGAAACCCCCATTAACCTAATCTTTTTTATTTTATCGTTACTCATCCAAAAATCCCAATTCATGTTTCAGCTAACCCCAAAAACTGGAAGACAAAAATCAAATTACAAAAACTAATTTAGTGTGTCATGTAATTTGCCTCCAATGGCTTT
This sequence comes from Uloborus diversus, assembly GCF_026930045.1. Lineage (NCBI taxonomy): Eukaryota > Metazoa > Arthropoda > Arachnida > Araneae > Uloboridae > Uloborus > Uloborus diversus. The sequence continues at coordinate 12,763 of NW_026557937.1, read as the reverse complement.
AAAAACATTCTTAATAATTTATTAACTCAGAATTTGATATGATTTAATTTATATTTATCACAATTGTCCAAGAATAGTAAGCAGCCACTTAAACAACATAAAGCTTTGTACCATAAATAACTAAAGATCATAAAAATTTATGAAACAAAATTTAAAATTCAAATTTTGTTAAAAAAAAGTGATTGATAAAATTTAGATTTTCAAACCTAAAACAGGATATAAAGCATGCACAAATATACAGTCCACCTAAAGTTTGTTGGCATTCATCTTTGATAAGGCTACTTTAAAATTGATTGAAACCAAAGAAAATTTAGCAGTAGGTTTGGTCAGTGCCAGATTAAGACATGGACACAGGTCCAGGCATTAAAATTTGTGGGGCATCAAATCTGTCACTAAAGTTTTAAAATTTGGAGTACTTTCATATTGCATAATAGCAACACATAAATATTTAAGTCTTGAAAAGAGATTTTTTTTCCTTAAAATTTTAATCTTTCACAAAGTCTGAAATCACTCCAGATTTAACATTACATTTAAAGATATCTCATAATTATATGTATATATTTATCATGTATAGTATATCAATCATTAATCCAACATACTACAGCCAAATTTAGCATGGTTCGCTTTCAATAAATAAGTATCACAGGGGTGCCTACCTAGGAGAGAGGTCATGGCAGACTGCAAGACTGCACCATTGAAAGTTTTTTTTTGGGGGGGGGGGGGGGGGTGTCCTCGTGGTATCAGAGGGGGGCACCCCTGTGTATCAAAATGTTTTGTTGCTTTAATATGTATAGTATAAGTGACAAGGGCACCAAAAAATTTTTTCCATAGTCTGCACTGACAAGGGTTTCTATAATCAAGAGTGTTATCAAGAGGGGTCATCCAAAAATGATCCGACACTTTGCGAGGAAAGGGGAGTTTGAAATTGTGATGGGTGGGGTAGTTGGTTAATAAGAATGATGGCATCACATTTTGGTTGGAATAAAAAAATTATAACAATGTGTTTATTTAACACTCCTAGGGGAGTGAGTAAGATGAAATATAATGCTTAGTAAACAAGCAAAGAGCAAGAGAGTAGTCGAATATGTTGAAAAAAAGTGACATTTATGGACAACCCCAAACAAGTTTTCTTCGTGAAGCATCATTTGTGAACAATTTGGCAAGCGTGTATAAAATAATTGATTTTTGTAGTTTTCAGAGTGCCAACAATAGTAAGGTAGATCATAATAAAAAATTATTTTTGGGAATGCAATTGGAAATAAAGGTGGATACTTATGATTCAACCACATGGCAAATTTTGTATGTCATTAACTTTTTTTTCTTTCAACAAGTTCAAAATAAAAATAAAGATTACTAGGCACTTCACTTCAGGTGGTCTTATCAATGATTAATCATAGGCATGCCAATCACTCTTTGGCGATAGTCACTGGCATGGGATTTAATACAAAAATTTAAGTTGATCGTTTTTCTTTTTTTTTTTTCACAACTCTTGTAACTTATTGTAACAAGTAACTGTTTGTTATAACTGAGTACCTAACACAAGGGTAAAACTAACCTAGGGCCCAAAACCTTGATAAGAACTACATACTCCATCAATATGAACAGAACAGGTGCTTAATCAAAATTGGTCAAAGAGGAAACTATTGCTCTCTTCCTGCCAAGATTAGAGGGGTGTTTTCTTAATTATTATATTTGCAACTGAGGGGGGAAAAAATTTCTTTTCTGAAAGAGAAACATTGTGAATAGTCACTGGAAGAGAATAAGTAGAGGAAAGTCGGGCACCTTGGGACACTTTAGATAATAATTTTTAGAAATTTAGTTTTCAAATCAATTTTCTACAAACTTAGCTGAACATGTAATTCAGTCATTTTTGCTTCAATTAAATTTTATTTTACTCCATTATTTCATCAAAATAAATTTTCATAATAAAAATTAAAAAGCCATTACAATGTCCCAACCTGCCCCGCTAGGTGGGGTACCTTGGGACACCTAGCAAAAAAACTTAAATAAATAAAAATTACTAATCTCAATTGATTAAAAAAGCTTTATTTACAAACTTACAGCCCAACAAATTACATTAGGTTTCATATTCAATTTAAATTTACTTATATACTGTTTTAAGAGTTCTTTTACTCAATTCATATGTTTTACAGCCTCTTTAATTAAAATTTTATTACTAAGAACATTTTCTGCTGCGGTTTAAGAGCAGAAGCATTTTTCTTAAATTAGTTCATTTAAACCCTTTATCAAATTTATAAAGTTCAACGAAATAGGCTTTTTCTGTACTGTACACCGTGTCCCAACCTGTCCCACTTAGGTAGTTATTATGTATCAACCTTTTAAAAGTTAGGCTTATCAGCACAATGCATTTTTTAATCTTTAAATTATTATGAAAGGACATATTTAAACTGCCTCATGCTCCAATTTACATTGTCATCTATGATGTCCAAAGAAAACTAATTTGTTTACAAAATTACAGCTGAAATTTATGGTGTCCCAAGGTGGGCCATGTCCCAGTGTGCCCCAGATTCCTCTATTGATAATGCATTTTATGTTGCATTATTTACAGCAGTGGTCTTCAACCTTAATTTAATAAAGGACTACATTTTCGCTATATGGAAGGGTTTGAAGGCTGCATTGACCAAATTATACATACTTCAATATAGAAGCAGACAATGTAAAGTTTTACAATAAGTATTCATATTACAGTGAAAATAGATCTTCAACACAGCATAATTGAAATAGCAAAACATGATTAAAAAAAAAAAACTAATATTTGTTACAAAACACAAAATTAAATTAAAATGATCAAAAAGGTGCTTTTTTTAGTTCAATGAGAAATCTGGCATTATTTCTCTTTTACTAATTTTTCAACATTGACTTATATAAGTGATGAAGCAGATTGAAGAGAATTTCGAGATGAGATTGATGCATGATTCCTAAGTTTTAGTGACAATTCCCTCACAGAAGTAAGAGCTGCCAAAAAGGGATGTATGAGGCAGAGCATGAAATTGGATCTTTTTTAACATACATTAGCACCTCAATACATCTTGCTTCGTTATATTGCTGATTCAGATATATCGCGCTTTTCCTTTGTCTCCTAAGAAATTATAGAGAATTTTTTTAAATGTTGCTTTGCATTTGAGATCACAGATTTTTTTTCTCTTAATATTGATCAGAAAAAAATATTTTTTCTTCTTTCGTCAATCAATGAACAAAACTGGCATATTTTACGTACACTTAGCTTGTTACAGTTTCAGCTGCAGATTTCGATTCATATTCAACCACAAACCTAAAAATGTGTTTAATATATTATATATATTTATATATATTTTAAAGAAAAATTGGTCGAGTAATTTCCCTTTCATTTTATTAAGAAAATGTTCCTGGTATGATGATGAACTAATATTTTTGTAGAGGCACATGTAATTAGTTTTTGCATTAATTAAAGCGGCTATATTGCATTTTCGGACATATCGTGCTTTTTTGTTGTCTCACAACAAGCGTAATGTAACGAGAGGTTACTGTACAATGAATTAAAACCCAACTGCCCAAAGTTTAAATTTCTCCTGCAAATTGCTATTATATTAAAATGTAATAAGTACCATTTGATACACTAGTGGTTATTCAAATGCCATATTTAAACTCAACTGTTAGGTGGGCCATTGAAATCCACGCAGTGGACTGCAGGTTGAAAACTACATTTAAAGAATTAATTTATATTTTGAATAACAGCTATTTCGAATAGACATTAGCAAATTATGACAAAATATTCATAAGTTTTTTACCAAAATCCCAAGATTTATCAATTAAAAAACCCTGGAATTCTGGTGCAGCCTCAGAAAAGTTTAACCCCTGTTCTTTTTACATGTATTATAACATTTACTTTAATTGTAATAACAGACAGCTTAAAATTAAATTTCAAATTTAAAAATGTGTATTTTTGGGGGGACTTTAAGTTGAAACTAAAGTGATGATGATGATGAAATGAATTAAAACCAAACTTATAGACAACAGAGATGCTGCAACTTCCTTATGTACATGCTATGAAATATAATTTTTACAAACGGAAACGATACTGAAAGTATGATTTGAACTTGAACCACAAGTGCACTAAAGAACTTGTTTCTGGAAGCTCTAATTCATCCATCTCTTCTTCATTTGAAAATACTGAGCTTGATTCTGCAGAAAGGAAAAACTCCACCACCGTTTGAGGGGGAGTACCATGCATATATGTAAACTTAATAGTTTCAAATGTATCCATTATCACAGAAATAAATAGGGATATAACAACATATACAAATAACAAGAGGAATAAATATAAATAAAAACGACTAAACCACCAAATCAAATGATTTCCTGTATCCACCAGGGCAAAAGTAGCAAACATATCATCACCATTCATGACGGCAAATAAACATTCAGATGTTCTGCTCAACGTTTCAAATTTGATGTGATATGGCGATAGAACCAACCACCCGCAAAAACAAAACCCCAAATATAACAACACAGCACAGAGAGTAAAGCGCATAACGTTTGGCAAAGCCCTTTTCACGGTCAGAATGAGCATATTGTATTTAGGAAAGAAGCCTAAATATCGTAACAACCCAACCCATATGAGCAAATTTCCAACACCAAGAAGAATTGTACATTTGGAAAATTCACTGCGGTGAGCACTTTTTTCTTCAATTTGTAACTTAATCAATGATCCAAAAATAAGCATAATGTCACTTATCACAATATTGATGTACCAAAAATCTAGAAAATCGATAAACTCCCAGGTTGGTATGTCTTTGCTAAAATAAGATTTGAAAAACTTTACAGTTTCACGCCCTAGCATGTATCCACGGAACAAAGATCTGACACACAAGATAACAGAAACCAAGCATAAGAGTATTACGAAACTGTTTAAAACTTGTCTTCCCAGGTAACTGGCATTTTCTCCTTTATCTGGTACTTTGGAATCAATGTGACACAACACTTGCGTTGAGTGTATTTTCATGGATATTAAAACTTGACCATCATGTTCGCTGTTATCATATGTAATGATTATGTGGAGTTGATAACATTCAGGAACATCCAACTTTGTCATGGATTTAATAAACACAGTCCGTAACTTGAAACGTAGCTGAGCATTTACCAGCATCCTAAAATTCAATGAGAAATCAGTCTGATTTAAATAATCCTCTAATGAAAATGTATCCCATAAAGGACTGTTAGCTGGGTATAAAGGTGGGATTGTTTCACAATGTTCTTGAGGTAAATCATGTATTTCTATGGTCGAGTTTTCAGGATAGAGCTCACCATTGTATTGTTTAGCACAAAAAAACAAAGAAGTTAAAGATCCATTTGCAGAATCGTAAGAATAAGGAGCTATGGACATTGAACTAATTTTTGAAAATTGTCTAATAATGTTATCGATGTTCTCATAAAAGCCGGGAATAGTGTAAACAGCATAGGGTCCACTACTAGGAGGATACACAGTTACATCGGCAGCCCAATCTTTCAATAAAATACGACTCAGGGCCGTTGTCATATCAAGATGTTGTCTAACATACCTGTAACTATGCAAGCCGAATAATATCAGCTGCGCAGTTGCGACGACTATTTTTACAACTTGCAAACAAAGTTTCCACGGAAAACGGCCTTTCGCTCTCCATTTTTGGATCGGGTTCATAAAAAAGTATCGTAATTTTTTTCGCATAAGATCATGAGCTTTCGTTGTACGAATTTCGGATGCTGGCGATATGATTTCCGCTTCTTGAAGAAAACTGTTGACGGATCCTGCCCTTGAAGGCAAATGAGAACAGTTTGCATTTTCACAACTGTCCCCTGAGATTTCAACATAGGGAGATACAAAAGGTTGCTTGTCTGTTATTCCATGGCTACGAGGTCGTTTGCTACCTGTAGCATCCATCTTAGACTTTTTTTTACATTCCGAACGATTTAAAATTCTTTGAATTTCCTTAATTATACATTGAATTAGGAGCACAATTATTGCAAACAACTACGATCAATTCAACAAAGCAAAATCAGCTGATGTTTTTACACAAACATACACATTAAAGTTAAGTTGAGTTAAATGCTTGCTTCTTGCTTCAAAATTACAACGCTGTTATTTTCAAAGGCACGTCGCTTAGAAAGTTCTTAATACAACATCAATTTATGTATTACAAAGAAACAGATTCGAGACAGTTTTACAGAGAACAGATATGTCAGTTTGAAATGATTTACTGCGCAGTTTACACTGATTTGTAATGAAAAGGAATACATCACGAGCATTGCACCAAATCATTTGTTCAAAGCATATCATAAACTGATACTGTCTTATTAGATAAACTTCACTTGGGAACGTGTTATCTTATCTTTTTACTCTATTTTAGCTACCTTTAATACTACTATTTTATTCATTTTTTTCCCCCTTGATTTAGCCAATGACATTACTATCTTGATCAATGATCAATGATCATTACTAAACTATTGCTTGCAAGGGCTAAATGCAGGTAAAATAAAAATTGGGTTTGAGAAGAATCTACGCTTTTCCGGGCCGGACTAGTCCAGAAACTATGCTGCCTTATTCATCTTTTTAAAAGTTTTATATCGAGTTTAAACGAAAAAACACAGAAGTAAGGAGAATTGCCGCTTCCCTCCCTCTGAAGTTGACTTGCTCCCAGATCCGGCACTGAGCGGTTCTTTTTGAGCAACTTATCCAAAGGGGGGGGGGCAAGATGGGAAACTTCTTCACCTTTAAAAAAATATTTCTACTTAAACCAGAAAAAAAACAAGAAATTAAAAAAAATTGATAACTGACGGTTGTGTTCATAACTTTTATTGATGAGTTCAAATCGAAAGGTTTGCACATTTCTTCTTTAGAAGCTCATTCACAACTACAACAATGGGGAACACTGCAGCCACCGTCCAATGGCGCATGAAAAGGGTAAAACAAACGCTTGCCGTGCGTAGAAAATGCTAATAAGCCTAGTAATTTTTGTATGCATGCATTATTTTTTGCTTTATTCTCTTTAAATTATTTTTTAAAGTCTTCTGGAGACAGCTGGAGACTTGCTGAAAAGAATAGCTGGGGGTAAAATGGAGAGCTTCCCAGAGCTTTCTTATCTCCACCTTTAATGCATACATTAATCCAGTTTTCGATTACGGTGCTGAACTCCTTATCACCGCTTCTGATAGTGCTCTAGATAAACTGGACGTTGCACAAAACAAGGTTGTTGAGGAAAAGAGGATTTTTGGAACAGCTACCAGACTCAAAACACAACATCCTTTCTTATTTGAGTTTCACCGACTTGCTACAGACCTCGATGTCTCGAGCATCAGACAGTCCAATTTTAGACCATCTATTTTCCCGGGTACTTTTAATTACGCTACTGCTAATTTGGACTTGGTGCAGCCTCTTCGTAAACATTCTTCCTCACAGGCTGAGTTAAGGGCTTCTGCTCTGGCTACTATTCATGAAAGGTATCCATTTCAAGATTGGCTTCACGTTTATACCGATGGATCTGCCACAGCCTCCACAGGTAGGGCTGGTGTTGGCGCTTTTTCCAAATTTTTTAACCTGAAGGAATCTCTTAGTGCCTGGTCAGATAATTTTGACGGTGAAGTTTTTGCAATTTATATGTCCCTTAGGGCTGTCACTGAGATCACTTGGCAAAAAATTGTTATTTTTGTTGACTCCCAATCTGCAATACAGTCAATCACAAACTATAACCTTTTCCCAACAGAGACTGAGTTTGAATGTAAACTCATTATTAGTTCATTTCTTGAGACCGGTAAAGACGTTGCGCTCCAATGGATACCAAGCCACTGCGGCATGCATGGCAACGAGCAACTGACTGAAGCCTCTTCAGCAAGGCTGAAGAGGCTTCAACATTAAATCCACCTTGCCTCCCGATCCCTCTTCGAAACGCCAAGCGACATCTTGGGAGCAATATCAAGCTCAAAAGAACTTTTCTTTCTCCCTAGAATTGAAGGGGTTACATTTTTTCCTCTCATTACTGGTCACGACTACTTACAAGCCCATCTTTTTAAAATCGGACTGTGCCCACTATGTGAAGGGACTAAGCAAATGACAGGGGAGCATCTTTTTGATTGCCCCGTTCTTCTCGACGTGCTGAAGGATGCCGTCTTCAGGGACCTTCCCTGCTCTGCTACTGCATCTTTGTTGTATTGGACTGCAAGGCGCCTTATGTCCGAGAAGACGTTGGTGGACGTAAATTAAAAAAAAAAAAAAAAAGCTGGTGAAGTAATGGAATAATGGGAAACAATTCTGTCTTCTTATCTGCATTCTGTAGGAAACTGAACCAGTTATTAGGAAGTAAACCATTTTCTCTGAAATGATATGTTTCTCCTATTCCTCTTATAAGTCTTGCATCTGTATCCTTAAAAGAATTCAGATACTCTACCAGAGCATTTTTTAAGGAATTTTCACTAGGCGTCATAAGCTGAAAATAATTAAGTGTCTAACTGTTGCTATAATATCTTTTTATATCCGTCGTGAGATCAAAAACGTAGGGAACGTATGGAACTAGCGGCCCTTTAATTATTTCAAGCGTATCTAAAATACATACAAAGAGCATAGTTTCAGCTTCTGGTTTATGAGTAAACCTTTAATAGATCTAAATATTGACAAAAAGATCCTGATTGTAAGTAGTCGAGCTCACTTATTAGATTACCGGGAAGAGAGAATATGTTGCTTTATAATATTAACTCCAAAATAAGGGGGTCCGGGGGTTTCTCCCCCGGAAAATTTTCAAATTTGTAGTCTTAAAAACTCATTTTAGACGATCTTTGGTAATGTTAGGGGAGAAGTGGCTTGGTGGCGCTCCCCTGTCTATGGGGAAATTTCAAGGCCCTTCCCAGGAAATTTTTTTCCTTTGTAATCTTAGAAATGCATTCTAACTGTCTTTCGTAATATTAAGGGCTCGGAGGATTCCACCCCCTCTCTCGCTCATTTTTCAAAATTGAAATCTTTTAAAAACGCAAATATTATCTCCAATTACGTAAAGAAGAGTGAGGTTCGGGGGTTCTCCAGCGGAATTATTTTGCAATTGTAGTGCTAAAAACGCAGGTTAATACCATATTTTCATGATATTACGTGAAGGAAAGACTCGAAGCCCCACACCAGGAAAAAATTTTTCTAACTTGCTGCCTTAAAAATGCATTCTAATTATCTTTGGTAATGGTATGGGAGAAGAGGTTTGGAGAACTCCTTCAGAAATTGTTTAAAATTGTAACTCTGAAAATGCTGTTTTAAACGATCTATGGTGATTTAAGAGGAGGAGAGATTTAAAGGCCTCCCATCCCAGAAGATTTCCCATCTCAGGAACATTTTCTAATTTGTAAACATAAAATCACATTCTAGACTATCTTTGGTAAGGTTAGGGATATAGATAATTAAAGAACACAAAACACACTGCATATTTTGAACAAAAGCAGTTTTGTTTGCTAAAGAAGTAATGCTGGAGTCAGATGCCCAGAGTGGCTGAATACATTTAACTCACTGGTTTCGAACTCAAAGGAACGTATTATCGCGATTCGTTCACTAATTTTTCTTTGATGGAATCAATAATATATGTTTTATTTTTTTTAAATGTGTAGTTAAAATGAAAGAAATCATATGGCAGTTTCTTGGAGTAACCACAATTATTAACGGAAACGGCACATCTTAACAAAGTCTAACCATATGTGTCGTGAGTGTTACCTAGTAAACAAGTTCTAAAATTCAATTCAAAAAAAAAAAAAAAACAAAAACAAAAAACAAAAACAAAAGAAATGCATAATAACTCTATTAAAAATTGTAGCTTACTCAAAAGCAATGTTATCTTCCTAACAATATTATTTTAAAATAATTTTTTCTTTTCATTTATAATTTTGACAGGCAGTGAAAATATGATACTTGGTAACACTCATGATGATGAATATTGCGCATTTTTATTAAAAAAATATTATTTTTTTTAATGCGATTCAAGGGACAAATTTATTCATAAAATGTATGATTTTTGTAAAAATAAACACTTAAATACTTCGTAGAAATACTGTCATGTTGTCCAGTAACACTCATGACATTGAAGGTGAAAAATTTACTTTTAAAGTAAAATATCTCTAGTTGTATGAAATACTAAGCTCAAATGAGGCAGTGAGAAGCAAAAGGATGCAAGTGGACATTTTCAAGTTTCGAGTAAAGTGCGTATAAAGATTACGTCTTAGTTAGGCTTTCGTTGGATTTTTTTTTCTAAATCATGCCATACAGCAGCACCTACCAGGTTACTCTACTAGTACCAGTATCATCTCTTGCCAGAAGATACAGAAGGGGTTCACCTACCATTTGCACTGGTAATCTCCAAATTTTTAACTTGCATCTCTTTGCTTCTCACTGCCTGAAATATGATTGTACCCTTAAAAATAAACTATTACAAGAAATTTTTCCCGAAAGAAATAAAACAGTTGATGATATTTATGTTTGAAATTTTTCAAATGTTGTTTAGGCAAAAGTTTGGAAAATGACCCTGGTGATTTATTTCTGCATAGCCAAGAACAGACGCATCAAATATGCGCATTTGAAACGAAACAGATGTGCTTGTTACAAATAAGAACATAGAACAATTAGTATTTTTTAAATATGTCGAGTCGTGATACAAGCGAACGTTTGGCTAGCATTTACCACTTTCTAGAAGTCAAATAAATGCATGGTCGGATCCAGCTTTCAGTTTCGGAGGGATCATATCCTCATATATATAATAGCAAATGATCGAGTAACCCGCGTGTTTCAACAATGAAACTTGCGCCACTGCATGATCATTTGATAATATGTTTTGGTAATGTTTAGCATGCAGGGAAAGACTTTATTGTGACAAGGCTGAACTCGATCCGGTAACTTAACAGTTTTACTGTTAAGACTGTGTCATTTCAGGGGAATAAAGAAAAGAAAAAATGGTCCACAATGAACGTTACCTACTGGAGTTTTGGGTTAATCCACTGGAGTTAGGGTTACAATTTTAAATATCAAAATATCACCAAACAGGCATCGGCTTCGTTTAAATGTAGAAGCAATTTTCACCAGTCATACCTTGACGGGTGATTTTCTAGTTAGTAAAAAATATTCATGAACTTATAGAAGTAGATTCATATTGACCAGAAGGAATATTTAAAAAATAAACAAATAAATAAATAAAACATTTTAAAATAAATTCATGAAAGCTTTGTTATGAAACATCGAATGAATGTGTGTGTGGTGGTGGGGGGAGGGCATTCAATTTATCGGGCCCCCTTCAAAAGATTTTTCTGTATCCGCCCCTACCCCATGCTACTGAGCGTTTATTCTAAAAAGAATTATGGATGAATGTGGCAGGTTGAGGAGGGGGGGGGGAGTGCGAACTTTTGATGAAGGAAAGAACAACGTTTCATGCTGAATGGTGGCGAGAAAAAAAAATTCTGTCAACGGAAACGCCTTTCGTTCTTAAACTCTTACTCTAAACTGCCCATTTTATTTATAAGCCCTCAAGTTCCCGCTAAAAATCATCACACCCCGAGTGAATCACTGATTAGTCTGGAATTTACACCACTGAGTCTGCCCGATGTAGAATGATGACTGGATGGCGACAACGATTAGCACCCCTTAACCCGCAGGGGATGACATGTTTTCGTACCCAGTCGGGTGATTTTAAACGAGTAGAAAAAAAAACTGCTTTTGGTTGACCGCTGGAAAATGCCCGATGTCTGTTGCTCAAGAGGAAAAAAAAAAAGAAAGGATTGAAATCCGTTTACAAAAATTAGGAGTGGAATCATTATTGAATTTTACAATGTCGCCCAGTAGTTTGATTTTGCATCCTAGGCAACAGAATCTTTTCACTACGCGACATTGGTGTCGCGTAGTACCTATGTTAAAAAATGCTCTGTACTCTACCAAAAATTTTCGGTCCTAGGTTGTTTTATGTGAACGAAGAAATGAACCATCAAAGACAATGGCGTCACAATGTATCTTCATTGCACTTATTTTTAAATTAGCATTCGTCAGTTTCATCTTCATCATCCCTTCTCAACTCGTTTTCATCTTCTCTCGAGTAGTCTTCATCAATTGGAATATTGTTACTTAACTCATTGAGCAGGGTTGCTAATGACTAGGACTCGACCGATGCATCGGCCTGGCCGATGCATCGGCGCCGATGGTTCATCAATTTAGCCATCGGCATCGGCATCGGCGGCCGATGCTAACTTGCAGGAAACATCGGCCCATCGGCCTTAAAATACATCGAAAAGCCGATGGAATTGGCCGATGTTTTTGAAAAAAAAAAAAAAAGGACCTTTGCTGTTTTACTTTTTAATACAAAGTAAAGAGAGTTATTGTTTTCATATAAAATTGTTTACTTCAATTTCAGTATGAATTTCTATTTTAGTCACCCCTGAAAGAGTTTTTAATACTGCATTCAGATTACCAAACAAGTTAATTATGGCGTTGTTTCTTGCAGCTGGATGTACGTATATATCTCTCATAAGTCATAACTCTAAGATGGTAAGCTGTGGAAGGTAAAGTTTTCGCATGTGGAGTGTGCGTACGTTCCAGTTGTGCACTTCCTTTTTTGTTTTCGATCGGGTGTTCTGAAAAGCCGGTTTACTTACTTTTTATAGCTATTAATTACTTATTTCAATGCAAAACTAATCTAGCGTCTCAGACTGACAATCATTTGGTGATATATTGCCGAATTGGAGATCATAGAAACAAATATGAGATGGTGAAACCGGTTTTTGTGTC
>NW_026557936.1:0-55491 GCF_026930045.1 Uloborus diversus | reverse complement strand
CTTTATAATTTTATATCATCAAAAATAATTTTTGACTTACAACAAATATTACAATAAGAGTATCACGTTTTGAAAATCGCCTGTATTATCTTATGTTTTAATCTAGAGTGGTATTTTTTTCTTGACTGTAATAGACTACATGTGCAACTACATTATTAAAATATTACCAGATAGGTGGCGCTAAACGCAGAGCAAATACTTCACCTTTTCACTTTACCCCGCTATTTCACTTTACCCTTCATTCCCCTACCACTTGTGCACATGTCACTTTTTTTTTTTAATATTAATTCATAGTCGTTTTCTAGTGCTTATTTGCTGGCAAATTAAAATGATATTTTTTCTTACCGTTTGTAAACCCCGCTATTTCACTTTACCACCACCACACATCTCAATTAACTAATGCATTTTCAATGGTTCCCTACCAAATAAACAAAACAATTGTTTTACTCAGTGTGCATGGCAACACAAAACGACATGTCATGCGTTATTTTACAGTATAGATAATTTCCAGCTTGTCTGCTCTTTTCATCGTGGGGGGGAGGGGAGGTGGCGCTGGGGCTACGCCACTGATAATGTTTGGGGATTGCTTTCAGGGGTATATTTTCCTTTTGTTGGGGGAGCTCTCGTTCTTGGGGTGTCTCCGTGGTATTTTTGAGGGCGAGGGGGGGGGGATGCGCCACTGCGCTGGAGAGGAAGGGCACCTTTTTATTGTTTGCTCATTTCATTTTTCTAAGATTACGATTATGCCCTCTCTAGACATTTTTCTCGGAAACCAACTGGTTTTTATAGACCCGGAATTAAAAAATTTACGAATTAGACGGCAAAACATTGTTATGATTGTTGATGGCAATATATGTGTGTGGATGTGTGTAATACATATGTGTTTGCTAGATTCAAACATAGCTTACGTTCATAAGTCGAATAAAATGAAATATTCCGTTGAAATTCCCCAATTGTGGAAACAGATGGCGATTGCATTGCTTTAATGAAAAAATAAAAAATAATAAAAAAATCTCACGACACAGATTTTCTTGTCTAAAACTTGCTCTGACATGCTATTCCACCTATTCACATGAACCTGCAGAATTGAACAAGACAATTAATAATTTCCGTTGCAAGGGCACTGAAGCTTACTGGGAAAAATCGTGGTCATTGATGCTTGCATTTTTTTATGTTCCTTCCGTTCACATAAGGCTCCAAATGTGATAATTATGACCCTGTATTAATTAAAAGACATAAAAGCTACTCGGAAACGATTCGTTAATGCTCATTTGTAAGTGATGATGTTGATATAAGAGCCTTTTATTCTTTTGAGATGTTTTTTTTTTCTTTTTCTTTTTCAAATGATATTTTTGGACATTTCAAGTCGATAGTGGCAATTGGTAACCCTAGGACCCCAGGCCCTACTCGTTTTATTTGGTTTACTGAGACCCGACTATGACTCTTGAGACTACTGGGCACAAAATTTATTTGGTGCTCTTCCCGAGCCCCCCCCCCCCCTCCCATAGCAAATAACAGAATAGAAGAGAAGTAACAAAATATGTGAAGAGGTATTACCGAAATTAGGCAAAATTTTGTTATGTTATTTCTAATACTGCAGTATGTAGTAGGTATATATTGGACCGTATTACAGAAGTGGGTTTTTATGGTTCAAACCACTTCCGAATTTTTCGAAACCATTACAAAAAAATACTTTGCTTTTCTGCTGAAAAATTATTATTACTATATTATTATTATTATTATTATTATTATTATTATTATTATTATAATTCTTCTTCTTCTTCTTATTATTATTATTACTAATACTATTATTATTATTATTATTATTATTATTGAGCTTCATTTGAAACATGAAATTATTATTATTGAAAAATTGTACAAGCTCAGTTCGGTATCTGAAGTATTTATTTTTATGTACGAACATCATTCAAATGTGTCCCTAGAAGAAGGGCATATTTTACAAATTAAACATTTTACTGGTAGGACTAAATATTAATAAAGATCAAATGTAACACATCGTCGCCTCAGAGCAAAAGTGTCCTACTTCTAGAGACCCATTCATTTCTTATCAAACAATGCAGGGTTTTCTTTCAGAATTTGAAATCCAGACTTTAACTAAGCATCCAAATTCTTTAAATTTGAAAGGAACAAACTTTATATATTTAGCATATTTTTATTAGTAAAAATTGGAATTCATGAAGTACCTATTACATTGAATGCGTGTATATGAATACACGCATGTATTCTATCGGGTTATTAAATAGACATCGATTAATTTAAGTTATGCATAAATTTTATGTGGTGCAGGTCAGGCACGGATCCAGAAGGATTTTATGGGGGTTATGGGGGTCATGAGACATCCTCCTAAATCGACCAAAGATACTCTAAAACTGCACTTTGGAGACTTATATTTCAAAAAATTCGCCCCAGAACTCCCATTTATTTAAAAAAAAAGTGCACTTATGCCCCCCCCCCCCTCTTTCCTGGAAGTGCTTCCCTACAACACCAGAATCTGGATCCGCTCTTGGTGAAGGTGAGGACAAAAAAAAGTCTTGGCCTTACCGTTTCTGAAACATAACTATTTAGCACTGTCTCACACCTAAGAATCCTTCTCCTGAAAGTTAAGCATCTGACTTCTGTATGCAGTTATATACAATTTTCGCTGCACATTTGCATCTGTCGCACAAAGTTATAGATAATTTTCATTGCAAATTTTTGCAGATCAGAATTGAGTTTTTTGAATCGTTTTAATAAACTATGTAATAATTAACGAAACAGCAATTTCGAAACATATATTTGACAATTCCATATAAACAGCTTGAATTCTTATTATTATTGTCAAGCTACTAGTTAACAATAGGATTCCTGACAACGCATTATTAGGATTCTTGTTGACGGAGTTGCGGTTGATTAAAAAGGAATTTTATGTAGGATTGGTTGGGGGGATGCGGGCCACGGGTTTAAGTGGATTCCCCCCCCCCCCAACTGAAATATTTATGCGGCTTTTAAACTTTTTTTGCATTGATTATATCACATTCCATTAGAGTGATTGCTTTTGCACATACCTACTTATTTGCTTTTCATATAACTTTTTCCCGGGACATAGAACATGCATCGAAAATACTTTCCCAAAAACATTTTTTACGGAATTTAAGCAACATTTTTCAAAGACGTGTTTCCAGCTCAGTTTTTATTATCTTTTTAATGTTCATTAGATTTTGATGCATAGATAATTTAACCTAAATTGCATACTGTAATAGCAATTTTTGCCCAAAGTATTATTGATAAGTGTCTAGGAGAAAGTGTTACACTTACTCTACATAAGTTTTCCATAATAAAGATAAGACCCTCATAATAGTGAGAATTGTAAAATGAAAAGCAACTCTGATGAAGCAATTTCTGCAATGAAAAATAAGATAATTATGAAGAATTAGAAGGAATTGATAGTTCAGTTACAAAAACTAAAAGCTGATGACTATGTATTTGCGAAAATTGCATTAAGGAATACCAATAAGTAAGCAATATGCAGCTCTAATTTTGGAAGCCTATGATGCAACAGAAAAAAATACAATACTACTTAATTTTCAAGAAAGAATAAAAAAATAGTGACACTTCTAATTAGCTTCATGCAGATGATGTTAGAATTATTACTGACTGAGGATGAACTGATAATGATTCACCCTGTGCCAACTTTGAATGGACGCTGCTATTTAATTTTCCAAGTTGGATGCATTTAAAAAATCATACTAAAAATTTACATACTTTATTAAGTACGACCCATTTGCCTTTTTTTTAGATATGCTTGATTAAAATTTTAATGAAAGGTAGGTGGGACACTTACTTTTTGGTGTGGGGTAAGAGGGACACCCATCTGATTTTTTTAGAAAAATAATGATTAAGAATATTTAAAGCATTATCTTAGAAAATAATGATGGCATTTTGTTTATTAATGAAGTCCAAGATAAAATAGGTCAATAAGTTAAAATATTTTTGTTTCAAAACATTTATGTAAGGTTTCAAAAACGAACTGCTCTTAAAACGGGTTAGACCCCAACCAACCCTAATTAAAAGGGCCGTACATCTGCCTTTGTATACACCTTTCACTGCAAATTTGTGTCGCTGCGCGTTGGATCTGCCATCGTATAGTTGCAGAGCATACAATTTTCATTTCACGTTTGTACTGCTCAGCATTGGATCAGCTGTCGTATATACAATTGTAAACCATTTTTATTCAAGATTGTGACACTCCGCGTTGGATCTCCGGTCGTATACAGTTGTTGTAAACAATTTTCGTTGCAAATTTGTGCTGTGCGGCCGAGCTCTGAATTTGTTTAAATGTTCAAATAAGCTATAGAACAAGAAGTAATTAAACTAATTTTGAAAGATAAATTTGACAACTCCTTATAAACAAACTTAATTCCTACTGTTTCAATATTCACTACATCAAGCAACGATTCCCGACAACGTCTTATCAGGAATCCTGTTAATGGAGCTGTAGTTAGTTAAAAAGGAATTTTGTGCTAAGTTATTCATAAATTTTATGAGGTGACTGCTTGAAGAAACGATCAGAAAGGAACCACTCTCCAGGAAGTCCTCGACCATTCCATCTCTTTCAAAAGAACTACTTAGTCCATTCTGACAGATTAGCCTCCTTCTAGTGAAAGTCATAATATCCGCACGCCGTCTCTCCCATCCTCCGTTATTCGATAATAAGCCCCTCTCCTGTCGCATAGCTAAGGATGCTCCAGGGCGATGCACTGGGCGGGCCCTTGTACGCAGACGATCGAGAAGGGGAGGGGGGTGTCGAGAAGCGGGCCAGTGTATCGCAGTAGTCGGGTTCGAAAGGAGTTGGCCTTTGCTCCCGGAACTCTAGTCGGGAGGGTTTGGTGTGAGTGTGTGTGTGTGTGCCAGGTATGGGTGTGCCAAAACGTAACCGAAATTCCGATCTGTAGAACGGGCGGAGAGAGACCACTTCACCTATTATCTAGCCTGGTGTTGTCCCTCAGGAGCAAAATCTTGCTGCAATTATGCCGCGGTGCCACTCAAAGTTAGAAAAGAGAGTGAGAGAGAGAGCTATCGGATCGATCAGACCCTCTTGGCCACTGCATCTAGAACCGGACTAACGTCTTGGGCTTCCGGAGGATAGCTAATCTTTACTTCAAACAGTAGTACTGACTTCAGATATTTTTTGCTTTTGAAAACGAAACTGAAATTTCAAGCACAGTAAAACTTGCAAAGTTCCCGTTTGTAGGTTGATCATCTATCTAAATTGACTGCTTTTATCAGGTACAAAATAAGTTTTATATCCCCCCTTTTAAAGTTGATCATCCCTGGAAGTTGATCACGAAAGTACAGCACCGCATGTTTTCAATGTACTCAGATTTCATTGTATAGTAAAACCTGTATAGTTGACAACCCTTATAAGCTGGCCACCTGTCTAAGTTGACCGCTTTTTTCCGGTACAGAACTAGTCCTATATCGTATGAATCAATCTCAATAAGTTGACCACCTGTTTAAATTGACCACTTAAGTAGTGCAGCGCAAGTAGACAATTTACACAGGTTTCATTATATCAATATATAGATTCTCCTTTTTGTATATGGGTCATTCTCTAGAAAACGTAACTTTTGAACGCAAATATTTTTCAATTTTAAAACCTTTTGTTTTATTTTTCTTCATTCTTACATGAAAGTGTCACCTACTTACTCATAAAAAAAAATGCTTTGTTCATGGAAATTTAAAAAAAGAAAAAGAAAAATACTTTTAATATTTAAAGATCGAAGCCAATTTAGTATCAAAGTAGTAATTTTGTAAAATGTGCAAACAATCAACTATTTTAATGATTAGTGGGAATATAATAACTAAGCACTCTGAATTAAAGTACGGCTTAATTAGTAATTTTCATGTGTATGATTAAAAATAGTATTTAGTAAATTTGAGGATATACTGGCAATTTATAATTTTGGTAGAATGCCTATTATTGATGTATTTCCCCTCCATCATTAATTTTCACCTCAGAAATAATGATATTGATAAAGTCTGTCACGGAAGTGAAGTTCACGGAGGTGACGAATTGTCCATTAATATAGGCATAACAGATACATTTTTCAGAGGAATTTTTTTCTTCTTCGTTGCTACAATCTGCACACGTTAAGCATATGAAAGCATGTTCACTTTTTCTTACATTAATTTACATCTCTGAAATTCAAGTTCACGGAGGTGAGAAGTCAGAGTAACCACACTAAGTTTTTAAAACAAAATCTATCTTCTTGTTTTTAGATAAAAATCTCACAACTTCAACTATGGCTGAAAATAAAGAAGGGGGCTCTCTTGTATCATAGAAAATAAAATTTGAAGTCATTACTGCCACGTGTTAATGAGGAATGGCATTTTGTGCTTAGGTAACGGAGGTGAGAATTTATTGTGTGACATGACTCCAACTAAAACGAACTAAAACACAATATTAAAAATTAAATATACTTAAAAAATTAGTATTTGAGACACTTGTAAAAGAAATAATAAATAAATAAGTACATACTTTTAATTAAACAAGTTATTAAGCAACATAAACAGTTACACCTAACAGGTCAACATAAGCAGGTGTGTGACATGCCACGGAGATGAGAATTCACATGTTGTGAACCAAAAATATACTAAAATAAAAATTATTAATAAAATATTGTTGGAAGGTTTAAAAAGATATATTTTTGATGAAATTAAAAAGCATTGTTAAATGAATTGTTCCTTAAAATGTTTTCTGTACAAGGCGTGTGACAGAAAAGTTACACTTTTTGATGAATGATCCATATCATCCCATGTATTTAAAAACGACTTGATTATTCGGTTTTAAGGGATTTTCCAAGTTATTATGAGAAACCCTTATAATTAAGGCATTCAAGGTCTGATTTCTATACGGGCAAATTGGGCACTTCTCTAGGATTTCATTGCTTGAGGCCCCAAAATCTTGTTATAAAAAAAGTTTTTGTGCTGTGTTTGTCTGCTACTCTACAGTTTTGTCTGAACATTTTTGCAAAGATGAACATAACTGCAAAATCATGCTATTGCAGGACTTTAATTTGAAAAAACTTATTGTCGTCTGAAATGCTCACTGCCTTTTTACATAGATTATAGCAATCTGAGTTCAGGAAAATATTTTTCTTTAGTGCTTTGACAGAAATGAAATAAGCTCCCCTCTCTATCTTTTGACATTCCAACCCTGAGATAATTATCTTTTCTCAAGTGAAACTAAGAAAGGTAGGCAGGAAGGAATTTTTTGAATTTCAGGAAGGGGAAAACGACATATAACATATATTTTACGACGCATAAAAGATTCATTTTGCATCAAAATAAATAGGAATGAATCGGCACTTAAAGAAAATAACGCATAAATACCATAAAAGACATGTAATTGCGAGACGTATACAGGATGTTTTACTTTGCGCAAATAATACTGTATACCAACATTATGATAATTACAACAGTAACAATGGATGTTGCAATTTTTCATTAAAAAATCGGAAACAAAGAATGAATTATTTTTCCACCAGCCATCATGTCGTTCTTCTTTTAACAAGAACAAAAAAAAGTTACTTTTTTTCCCACAACCCTACGCACACTTCATCTGTACACCTTTTCCCGCCTACACATGACATACACCCATGGCGCCGTTTCTACAATTAGGGCCGCTCTACCATCAACCGAAATCGAGCATGTCTTTCGGATTCACGCAAAAAAAGGGAGCCTTGTCCTTATATGGTCAGCCAGGATTCGGTTTGAAATTTTTTATGGTTCTTCCCCCAAATCGCCTGGCAGGTACGTAAGAACAGCACAGAGCACACGCACCGGGCGATGTGTGTTATGAGTGACAGAGCAGGAGCACGCGAATCGGCGGCGAAAAACCCGGTCAGCGCGAGCGTTACTCCTTACGCAAATCAAGCATGAAGCTGTAAACAGAGCCTGGATGTCAAAGTTTACAATGTACGAATCATGCCTCGTCAATGTCATGAAAAAGAAAAGATGTGCATGTAATGCACCACACGTTTTGACTCGTGTTCAAAGGGATGTGTATCTGAAAATAGTAAATTGCCCGTTATTTGAATTGATTGGTTGGTTGGTTTGCTTATTTTTAATGGCGCAGCAGCCCTTGAGGGCTATACTGCGCCAAACGAATTTTTTATTTAAAATTTATACAGTCAGGATATAATAAAATTAAACATGTTTTGGGGAGAAAGGTATAAACATCAGAAGTTTAAAATAACTAATAAAAACATGTAAACATTAAAAACTTTTAAAAACGTATGAAACAATATGTTGACAAAAAACCTTGAATAACAAGGAAAGGGACAAAATTACATTTTGACGACACAAAAACTAAATTAAAAAGGAGAAGCCAATAGTAGGGGAATAATGAGAGTTCTGCAACAGGAGGCGGTGGCGGTAGTATGCATCTGCAATCCGCCTCCCCCTCCCACTCTTCCTCCCACCGCCTCCTCCACTTCCTCCCCACCCCCTCCCGACCTTGGGGTTGACCCTCCCCACGACCGGGGCCGCCGCGAGAACCCGTAGAAGGTGACGAGGGTTTTTCCCGCGTTTTAGATATTTTTCCCGCGTTTTCGGACTTAGAATATTTTGAACTTGTTGTCATGGTATCCACAAAGTTTTTACTTTTTGGATGGCAACACTTGTTTGAGTTTCGGTTTTGGAATGGCAACACTTGTTGTCATGACAACCAGAGTTTTTAGTTTTCGGTTGGCAACACTTGTTGCTATGTTTTAACTTATGCTATGTTTAACGTCGGTGGCGCCATCTATTGAGATATTTCCGGACTTTGAATATTTCTGCGAATTTAATTATTTTTATTTTTACAGAGTGTCGCTGCTGGGAATCGAACACACGATCTCCAAAAGGTCTTAGTAGCTGTCAGATTTAGACACGCGCAAACTGACCAAGCTACTAAGACCTACATATGAGTACGCTAATTGACATCTCAATATAATTTTCACATGAGGTAAATGCACATGGCGCCATCTATCGTGACTTTGAGTATTTTTTTCCGGACTTAGAACATTTCTGCGAATTTAATTATTTTTATTTTACAGAGTGTCGGGAATCGAACACCCAAACTTTGAGTTAGCAAAAACGCATGCTAACCACTATGCTATATTTTCCATTACACTTTCAGTCTTAATGTGAATCTGTACCATGACAACGAATATTACAATTAAATTAATTTTAAAACCATCAGTTAATTCACTCTTTAGTACTAATCATGGCATATCATTAACTGTATTTCAGCTCATAATTGAAACTATCATCATTATTATTATTTTTCATAATAACAAAGTTTTCACTTAAGTAAAGATTTATTTAAATACAACCCATTCGAGATTTTAGATTTGGTTCAATGCTTTGTGAACTTGAAATATATTTTAAACTTTGATTTTCTTTTTCATGCATTTCAAACTTTATCATTTTTATTTTTTTCTAACTTGTTAAATTTTCTTAACTAATTTCTTTTTTCTTTGTCAAATTGACAAATATTTTTTCTAACTTGTAAAAATTTCGAAGAAATAATTTTCTTAACTAATTTTTTTTTGACTTTCATACAACAAAATATTTTTTCTTACTTGTTAAATTTTCGAAGAAATAATTAACTTAAATATTCTTTCACACATTTTGAACTTTAACGTTTTTTTCCTGTCATTTAGCACTTTGATTTTTTTTTTTCACTATTTTAGCGTTTTTCAATTATTTTCAGTCTTTAACTATTTTCTTAACTTTTTAGTCTTTAACTAATTTCAAGCATTTCAGACTTAGATTATTTTTTCGTGATTTCGATTTTTTTAGTATATTTTAGAGTTTGATCATTTTCTTGCTTGTTTTTACTTTATCGTTTTTTTTCCGATATTTTTAAACTTAGAAATTTTTCACAATTAGTGACTGGAATTGAAACCTCAAATTTTTCAAAACGTTATCATGTCTTCAATTTTTGCAATCATGTCAAACTTGCAATCAATTTACTCGTAGTAGTAATTAACACCTATCATTAACAAATTTTTACGGATTTTAAGAAATCAACTTAATTAATTTTTTCCAGTAAGCAAATTTCGCACTCAAGTTACATTCCAACACTGCATATACGTTTCAAGAGTTTCATTGAATTTATCACATTCCATTTAATTAACTCTAATAATTACTTTTTCATTAATACTTAACTTAATCATTTTATCATACATTTATTCCAGTTACAAAATTATGCTTAAAAGTTATTTATTTTTCTTAGCACAAGAGATTTTTACATGTTCCTACTAAAATGCTTTTCACTCTAGTTTGAGTTTACTAAAATAGCAACTCATTTACGATTTAGATTCATTTAATCGTCTTTGATTCTTTTTTCATTGTTAATATTTTACATTATCACATACGTTATTATTTTTATACATTTATCCATTTAATTTTCCAAAATCTACAATCAATTTACTCTTCGTATTAATTAACACTTATCACTATCAAATATTTTCATGAATTTTAAAAATTATCTTCTTAAATAATTTTTTACTGTAACCAAATTTCCCACTCAAGTTATATTTCATCACTACATATGCTTTTCATGAGTTTCATTTAATTTATCGCATTTCATTTAATTAACTCTAATAATTATTTTTTATCATCGATATTTAAGTTAATCATATTTTCCTTTATTTATTTTTCATGCAAACACTCTTGATGGAATAAAACAAATTTTTAAACTTTCATGAATTAAATCCCCTCTGACTATTTTATTTTACTTTACCATACTTTACTATTTTACTTACTGCGTTTTACTATTTATCATTCATTACAGCTTTTCCAAAATATTACTTTACAACCAACTAATTTCATTAACAGAATTTTCATTACAATTTATAAATTTCACTTTTATTTAATTATTTTTACCTACGCTAAAATAAAACACATCACATAAAAAAGTTAAACATCAATGAAGAACCCGAGAAATGTTAAAATTATAAGTCAAGTATCAAAACTTCATGTCAGCAAATTTTAAAAATAGACTTACCGAAAAATAACTTCTACTGAAATTCATTTCAAAACTTGGAATCAATTTACTCTTAGCATTAATAAACACTTATCATTAAGAAATTTTCATGGATTTTAAAAATCAACTTATTTAATTTTTTCCAGTAAGCAAATTTCGCACTCAAGTTACATTTCATCACTTTATATGCTTTTCAAGAGTTTCATTTAATTTATCACATTTTATTTAATCAACTCTATTAATTATTTTTGATTAGTATTTAACTTAGTCATTTTATTGCATAGTGTTTTACTTTATTATTATTTTTTTTTTTTTTTCATACAAGCACTCTTGTTAGAATAAAACAAAATTTTCAACCTTCATGAATTAGAATCACTTTGACTATTTCATTTTCCCAATAATATTTTACTTTAACAACTAATTTCTTTAACAAAATCGATATCATTTATTTTAGTCTTTATCCTTTTCGAACGATACATTCAAATGGACAGCTATACGTTAAATTAAGAAACTTAATCTAAATTTTGACAAATTAAGTTATAGCTAAATACTGACTAAAATTAAGTACAAAAGACTAACCTTTTTGGGGTGAAATCCCTCAAGTACCAGCTATCGCGAAGTTATTTAAAAACAGTGAATGAAATTGTAATAAGTGGATTGTTAATTATAACTCAATCTCACAAAATTACAATTACACGCATGTTTTATTTGAAATCGCTGCATACGGCTGTTTGCCCATCGTCGATTTGCAGAAGGCATGCCGTGAAATCGCAAATCAACTCGGCTGTTGAAAAAAACTACCGTAATGCTACAGCACTTCGGATCGTCCACACTCACCGAGACGAATTGAGAAAATGACTTTATCAATATTGCTATCTACCCCTTTACCGATAACAGATAACAAACCCCACGTGCGAGTATTATTCACCACCTGGCCTACGTCTTTCAAGTGATGTCACTGTTTCTGACCAATTAAAATTAGTTCACGTTTCTCAAATATCAAGCACATAGATCGGCAATAGCCTGATGTCTGGTTTTCCAAACAAAATTTTAGATTTTAATTCGTAGTTTCGAATTAATTTCTTTTTCATTTCAAACTTATATAAAAAAATTTCCAGCTTGTAAGAATATTTCTTTCAAAAACAGATTTTTGATTCAAAACAGTATTTTTTCAAACTTGTAATATTTTTTCTACTTAGAAAATGAAATCAAAAATTTTTGTTTTCTTTAATCATATAAAATGTTTTTTAAGAAATAATTTCTCAAACTTGTAATATTTTTCCACTAATTAAAAAAAAAAAAAATCAATTTTTTTTTTCAATCATATAAAAATAAATTTTTATTCTTACAACAATAAATTTTTCCGCAAAAATATTTTTTTCAAATCAAAATAATAATAATAATAATATTTTTGTAACATATTGTTTTTTTTTTCCTTTCAATCTTTTTTTTTTTCAAAAATTTTCAAACTTACAAAATAAAATTTTTTCAACTGAATCTTCAAACGAAATGATTTAATTAAATTTAAAACTCAATATCACTTTACTCTTAGTATTAATAACCAATAGCACTTAACCATTTACTCTTTGCACTCTAAGTATTAATTAACACACACGCATTACAAATAATAATAATAATGTTTAACAAATTGGTTTTAACTTTGAATTTAAGAAAAATAAAAACTATTACACACTTAGTAACATATCTATCGATGTATATTATTTCATGACAAATCACAAATAGGTGAGAATCTTTTATCGATCATGTGACCAACTAAGTTAAGAAAGAGCGTTCTTATCTCATATGAGAATTTATAAGTCTTTAATATTTCTCTTTAATGTAAGTGTATTGATACGTACGAGTTTGTGTATGTGAATATAACTGTGTATTGTTTTCAAACCATTGTCATGTTTAAGCTTTACGGTTCTAATTTTGACTTTCCACTTAGCATTATTTGAAGTCCTTCGCATGCATTAAACTATAGAAATATTACAAAAATTATATTTTCATTCAGTCTTAATTACAAAACCATACAATAAGATGAAGACAACACCGATAGTATAAAGATTACTTACAATAAAGTGCATATAAAAAATATATGTAAGAGTGATTTCAAAGTATAATCCATCAACCATATTCAACAACTCAATCAAAACACAAGTCTCTTTTAAAATGATAAACACAATTTATTCACACACACAGTAAAAGACAATTAAAAAAACTTTCATCCTTAAGTAAAACTCTTCAAAACTTTCAAGCGTATTTTTAACATCGATTGTATCAAATAAATCAGACACATGACATTTTAAACATGGACTATCAACATTCAAAGTAACGAAGTCACGAGTCAAGTTTTCCCAATTAACATTAAAAAGAACCCGTTCGAAAAAAGTGTCGAACTTTCGACCCCTTGTTAATGATTCACATTCATGCACTCTCATGTAAAAAATGAATCCATTATTACAATCCACACATTCTTTTTTAGAAAGGTAGTTTATGTTGCATATGAGCTCATCAAATAGTCACTTACGTAGAGAATCAGCCAGTTTACGAACTTCTTGTGATGTATATGTGCTGATTTTATCACATCGACAATCACAGGGATATTTTTTCTCAATTTCCGAAAGGATGTACTCTTTTAGAGTATAAGTCATAAGTTTGTCTTTGACACTACGTGAGATACAAGGGGACGCGTAGCACAATTTGTCAATCTGGCTTTCCAAAAGTAGAACTCTATCAGGCATCAACTGGAACACTTCTCGTTTCAGTTTGAACAATCTTTGCACACTAACACAGATGTTACCATTCGCACTCGACTCTCCTTTTTTATAACAAAAACGAAATCACGGTCTTCGATTAATTTTTGATTTATATTTTTACGTAGGCTTGAAATAACTGATCTCCACACATCTGGTTCTAAGGAAATACCATCCATAGTTGGTCGAAAAATACCATCTTTCCCACACGTATATCTTCTAATATGCACGCGTGTACGTTTCCGAAAAGCATTCACCTAAAGTGAAAATACAATCACCCAAGTGTATCATATCATCAGGCTGTGGAGAAGCCTCAATGTTCATTTTCATGTTCGTTGCATCCCATCTGTTCATCTTCAGGCTTCAAAGTTTCAGAATGATTTTCACCAGCGTTAGTCATTCTTAACTCTCATAGGATTAGGAGTCACAATACTAAAACAACTTCCTGTGAACTTAAAAAATAAATCAAACTAGGTTTTAACACTAGCTGGTGAAGAAAAATCCTAAGTACATAGAATAAAATTTCACGATCTCTTTCAAAGCTCAGAATCACCCTGAAAATGATTCTCCAAACATCCACTATAAACCAATGAATATTCACTTTAACCAATGAGAAGTGTACATAAATCTCTTGCTACTGACGTCATAGAATATCACATGAACTTTTGAGCAGAATTGTGTTGTTTTACACAGTATTCAGATTTTTAGAAAATGCTAACACTTTGACTTCCAAATTCATCCTGACCTACTACGAGTAATTTTAAGATGGTAGCAGGTTTTCACATCACATCGAATGCCGATGACGGTTTCGCATCTCATGCATGACATGATCAATCACGTGTAATTGATCATGTCAATTTGCAACGCATGCTAACCACTATGCTATATTTTCCATTACACTTTCAGTCTTAATGTGAATCTGTACCATGACAACGAATATTACAATTAAATTAATTTTAAAACCATCAGTTAATTCACTCTTTAGTACTAATCATGGCATATCATTAACTGTATTTCAGCTCATAATTGAAACTATCATCATTATTATTATTTTTCATAATAACAAAGTTTTCACTTAAGTAAAGATTTATTTAAATACAACCCATTCGAGATTTTAGATTTGGTTCAATGCTTTGTGAACTTGAAATATATTTTAAACTTTGATTTTCTTTTTCATGCATTTCAAACTTTATCATTTTTATTTTTTTCTAACTTGTTAAATTTTCTTAACTAATTTCTTTTTTCTTTGTCAAATTGACAAATATTTTTTCTAACTTGTAAAAATTTCGAAGAAATAATTTTCTTAACTAATTTTTTTTTGACTTTCATACAACAAAATATTTTTTCTTACTTGTTAAATTTTCGAAGAAATAATTAACTTAAATATTCTTTCACACATTTTGAACTTTAACGTTTTTTTCCTGTCATTTAGCACTTTGATTTTTTTTTTTCACTATTTTAGCGTTTTTCAATTATTTTCAGTCTTTAACTATTTTCTTAACTTTTTAGTCTTTAACTAATTTCAAGCATTTCAGACTTAGATTATTTTTTCGTGATTTCGATTTTTTTAGTATATTTTAGAGTTTGATCATTTTCTTGCTTGTTTTTACTTTATCGTTTTTTTTCCGATATTTTTAAACTTAGAAATTTTTCACAATTAGTGACTGGAATTGAAACCTCAAATTTTTCAAAACGTTATCATGTCTTCAATTTTTGCAATCATGTCAAACTTGCAATCAATTTACTCGTAGTAGTAATTAACACCTATCATTAACAAATTTTTACGGATTTTAAGAAATCAACTTAATTAATTTTTTCCAGTAAGCAAATTTCGCACTCAAGTTACATTCCAACACTGCATATACGTTTCAAGAGTTTCATTGAATTTATCACATTCCATTTAATTAACTCTAATAATTACTTTTTCATTAATACTTAACTTAATCATTTTATCATACATTTATTCCAGTTACAAAATTATGCTTAAAAGTTATTTATTTTTCTTAGCACAAGAGATTTTTACATGTTCCTACTAAAATGCTTTTCACTCTAGTTTGAGTTTACTAAAATAGCAACTCATTTACGATTTAGATTCATTTAATCGTCTTTGATTCTTTTTTCATTGTTAATATTTTACATTATCACATACGTTATTATTTTTATACATTTATCCATTTAATTTTCCAAAATCTACAATCAATTTACTCTTCGTATTAATTAACACTTATCACTATCAAATATTTTCATGAATTTTAAAAATTATCTTCTTAAATAATTTTTTACTGTAACCAAATTTCCCACTCAAGTTATATTTCATCACTACATATGCTTTTCATGAGTTTCATTTAATTTATCGCATTTCATTTAATTAACTCTAATAATTATTTTTTATCATCGATATTTAAGTTAATCATATTTTCCTTTATTTATTTTTCATGCAAACACTCTTGATGGAATAAAACAAATTTTTAAACTTTCATGAATTAAATCCCCTCTGACTATTTTATTTTACTTTACCATACTTTACTATTTTACTTACTGCGTTTTACTATTTATCATTCATTACAGCTTTTCCAAAATATTACTTTACAACCAACTAATTTCATTAACAGAATTTTCATTACAATTTATAAATTTCACTTTTATTTAATTATTTTTACCTACGCTAAAATAAAACACATCACATAAAAAAGTTAAACATCAATGAAGAACCCGAGAAATGTTAAAATTATAAGTCAAGTATCAAAACTTCATGTCAGCAAATTTTAAAAATAGACTTACCGAAAAATAACTTCTACTGAAATTCATTTCAAAACTTGGAATCAATTTACTCTTAGCATTAATAAACACTTATCATTAAGAAATTTTCATGGATTTTAAAAATCAACTTATTTAATTTTTTCCAGTAAGCAAATTTCGCACTCAAGTTACATTTCATCACTTTATATGCTTTTCAAGAGTTTCATTTAATTTATCACATTTTATTTAATCAACTCTATTAATTATTTTTGATTAGTATTTAACTTAGTCATTTTATTGCATAGTGTTTTACTTTATTATTATTTTTTTTTTTTTTTCATACAAGCACTCTTGTTAGAATAAAACAAAATTTTCAACCTTCATGAATTAGAATCACTTTGACTATTTCATTTTCCCAATAATATTTTACTTTAACAACTAATTTCTTTAACAAAATCGATATCATTTATTTTAGTCTTTATCCTTTTCGAACGATACATTCAAATGGACAGCTATACGTTAAATTAAGAAACTTAATCTAAATTTTGACAAATTAAGTTATAGCTAAATACTGACTAAAATTAAGTACAAAAGACTAACCTTTTTGGGGTGAAATCCCTCAAGTACCAGCTATCGCGAAGTTATTTAAAAACAGTGAATGAAATTGTAATAAGTGGATTGTTAATTATAACTCAATCTCACAAAATTACAATTACACGCATGTTTTATTTGAAATCGCTGCATACGGCTGTTTGCCCATCGTCGATTTGCAGAAGGCATGCCGTGAAATCGCAAATCAACTCGGCTGTTGAAAAAAACTACCGTAATGCTACAGCACTTCGGATCGTCCACACTCACCGAGACGAATTGAGAAAATGACTTTATCAATATTGCTATCTACCCCTTTACCGATAACAGATAACAAACCCCACGTGCGAGTATTATTCACCACCTGGCCTACGTCTTTCAAGTGATGTCACTGTTTCTGACCAATTAAAATTAGTTCACGTTTCTCAAATATCAAGCACATAGATCGGCAATAGCCTGATGTCTGGTTTTCCAAACAAAATTTTAGATTTTAATTCGTAGTTTCGAATTAATTTCTTTTTCATTTCAAACTTATATAAAAAAATTTCCAGCTTGTAAGAATATTTCTTTCAAAAACAGATTTTTGATTCAAAACAGTATTTTTTCAAACTTGTAATATTTTTTCTACTTAGAAAATGAAATCAAAAATTTTTGTTTTCTTTAATCATATAAAATGTTTTTTAAGAAATAATTTCTCAAACTTGTAATATTTTTCCACTAATTAAAAAAAAAAAAAAATCAATTTTTTTTTTCAATCATATAAAAATAAATTTTTATTCTTACAACAATAAATTTTTCCGCAAAAATATTTTTTTCAAATCAAAATAATAATAATAATAATATTTTTGTAACATATTGTTTTTTTTTTCCTTTCAATCTTTTTTTTTTTCAAAAATTTTCAAACTTACAAAATAAAATTTTTTCAACTGAATCTTCAAACGAAATGATTTAATTAAATTTAAAACTCAATATCACTTTACTCTTAGTATTAATAACCAATAGCACTTAACCATTTACTCTTTGCACTCTAAGTATTAATTAACACACACGCATTACAAATAATAATAATAATGTTTAACAAATTGGTTTTAACTTTGAATTTAAGAAAAATAAAAACTATTACACACTTAGTAACATATCTATCGATGTATATTATTTCATGACAAATCACAAATAGGTGAGAATCTTTTATCGATCATGTGACCAACTAAGTTAAGAAAGAGCGTTCTTATCTCATATGAGAATTTATAAGTCTTTAATATTTCTCTTTAATGTAAGTGTATTGATACGTACGAGTTTGTGTATGTGAATATAACTGTGTATTGTTTTCAAACCATTGTCATGTTTAAGCTTTACGGTTCTAATTTTGACTTTCCACTTAGCATTATTTGAAGTCCTTCGCATGCATTAAACTATAGAAATATTACAAAAATTATATTTTCATTCAGTCTTAATTACAAAACCATACAATAAGATGAAGACAACACCGATAGTATAAAGATTACTTACAATAAAGTGCATATAAAAAATATATGTAAGAGTGATTTCAAAGTATAATCCATCAACCATATTCAACAACTCAATCAAAACACAAGTCTCTTTTAAAATGATAAACACAATTTATTCACACACACAGTAAAAGACAATTAAAAAAACTTTCATCCTTAAGTAAAACTCTTCAAAACTTTCAAGCGTATTTTTAACATCGATTGTATCAAATAAATCAGACACATGACATTTTAAACATGGACTATCAACATTCAAAGTAACGAAGTCACGAGTCAAGTTTTCCCAATTAACATTAAAAAGAACCCGTTCGAAAAAAGTGTCGAACTTTCGACCCCTTGTTAATGATTCACATTCATGCACTCTCATGTAAAAAATGAATCCATTATTACAATCCACACATTCTTTTTTAGAAAGGTAGTTTATGTTGCATATGAGCTCATCAAATAGTCACTTACGTAGAGAATCAGCCAGTTTACGAACTTCTTGTGATGTATATGTGCTGATTTTATCACATCGACAATCACAGGGATATTTTTTCTCAATTTCCGAAAGGATGTACTCTTTTAGAGTATAAGTCATAAGTTTGTCTTTGACACTACGTGAGATACAAGGGGACGCGTAGCACAATTTGTCAATCTGGCTTTCCAAAAGTAGAACTCTATCAGGCATCAACTGGAACACTTCTCGTTTCAGTTTGAACAATCTTTGCACACTAACACAGATGTTACCATTCGCACTCGACTCTCCTTTTTTATAACAAAAACGAAATCACGGTCTTCGATTAATTTTTGATTTATATTTTTACGTAGGCTTGAAATAACTGATCTCCACACATCTGGTTCTAAGGAAATACCATCCATAGTTGGTCGAAAAATACCATCTTTCCCACACGTATATCTTCTAATATGCACGCGTGTACGTTTCCGAAAAGCATTCACCTAAAGTGAAAATACAATCACCCAAGTGTATCATATCATCAGGCTGTGGAGAAGCCTCAATGTTCATTTTCATGTTCGTTGCATCCCATCTGTTCATCTTCAGGCTTCAAAGTTTCAGAATGATTTTCACCAGCGTTAGTCATTCTTAACTCTCATAGGATTAGGAGTCACAATACTAAAACAACTTCCTGTGAACTTAAAAAATAAATCAAACTAGGTTTTAACACTAGCTGGTGAAGAAAAATCCTAAGTACATAGAATAAAATTTCACGATCTCTTTCAAAGCTCAGAATCACCCTGAAAATGATTCTCCAAACATCCACTATAAACCAATGAATATTCACTTTAACCAATGAGAAGTGTACATAAATCTCTTGCTACTGACGTCATAGAATATCACATGAACTTTTGAGCAGAATTGTGTTGTTTTACACAGTATTCAGATTTTTAGAAAATGCTAACACTTTGACTTCCAAATTCATCCTGACCTACTACGAGTAATTTTAAGATGGTAGCAGGTTTTCACATCACATCGAATGCCGATGACGGTTTCGCATCTCATGCATGACATGATCAATCACGTGTAATTGATCATGTCAATTTGCATGAGATGCGAAACCGTCATCGACATTCGGTGTGATGTGAAAACCTGCTACCATCTTAAAATTACTCGTAGTAGGTCAGGATGAATTTGGAAGTCAAAGTGTTGGCATTTTCTAAAAATCTGAATACTGTGTAAAACAACACAATTCTGCTCAAAAGTTCATGTGATATTCTATGACGTCAGTAGCAAGAGATTTATGTACACTTCTCATTGGTTAAAGTGAATATTCATTGGTTTATAGTGGATGTTTGGAGAATCATTTTCAGAGTGATTCTGAGCTTTGAAAGAGATCGTGAAATTTTATTCTATGTACTTAGGATTTTTCTTCACCAGCTAGTGTTAAAACCTAGTTTGATTTATTTTTTAAGTTCACAGGAAGTTGTTTTAGTATTGTGACTCCTAATCCTATGAGAGTTAAGAATGACTAACGCTGGTGAAAATCATTCTGAAACTTTGAAGCCTGAAGATGAACAGATGGGATGCAACGAACATGAAAATGAACATTGAGGCTTCTCCACAGCCTGATGATATGATACACTTGGGTGATTGTATTTTCACTTTAGGTGAATGCTTTTCGGAAACGTACACGCGTGCATATTAGAAGATATACGTGTGGGAAAGATGGTATTTTTCGACCAACTATGGATGGTATTTCCTTAGAACCAGATGTGTGGAGATCAGTTATTTCAAGCCTACGTAAAAATATAAATCAAAAATTAATCGAAGACCGTGATTTCGTTTTTGTTATAAAAAAGGAGAGTCGAGTGCGAATGGTAACATCTGTGTTAGTGTGCAAAGATTGTTCAAACTGAAACGAGAAGTGTTCCAGTTGATGCCTGATAGAGTTCTACTTTTGGAAAGCCAGATTGACAAATTGTGCTACGCGTCCCCTTGTATCTCACGTAGTGTCAAAGACAAACTTATGACTTATACTCTAAAAGAGTACATCCTTTCGGAAATTGAGAAAAAATATCCCTGTGATTGTCGATGTGATAAAATCAGCACATATACATCACAAGAAGTTCGTAAACTGGCTGATTCTCTACGTAAGTGACTATTTGATGAGCTCATATGCAACATAAACTACCTTTCTAAAAAAGAATGTGTGGATTGTAATAATGGATTCATTTTTTACATGAGAGTGCATGAATGTGAATCATTAACAAGGGGTCGAAAGTTCGACACTTTTTTCGAACGGGTTCTTTTTAATGTTAATTGGGAAAACTTGACTCGTGACTTCGTTACTTTGAATGTTGATAGTCCATGTTTAAAATGTCATGTGTCTGATTTATTTGATACAATCGATGTTAAAAATACGCTTGAAAGTTTTGAAGAGTTTTACTTAAGGATGAAAGTTTTTTTAATTGTCTTTTACTGTGTGTGTGAATAAATTGTGTTTATCATTTTAAAAGAGACTTGTGTTTTGATTGAGTTGTTGAATATGGTTGATGGATTATACTTTGAAATCACTCTTACATATATTTTTTATATGCACTTTATTGTAAGTAATCTTTATACTATCGGTGTTGTCTTCATCTTATTGTATGGTTTTGTAATTAAGACTGAATGAAAATATAATTTTTGTAATATTTCTATAGTTTAATGCATGCGAAGGACTTCAAATAATGCTAAGTGGAAAGTCAAAATTAGAACCGTAAAGCTTAAACATGACAATGGTTTGAAAACAATACACAGTTATATTCACATACACAAACTCGTACGTATCAATACACTTACATTAAAGAGAAATATTAAAGACTTATAAATTCTCATATGAGATAAGAACGCTCTTTCTTAACTTAGTTGGTCACATGATCGATAAAAGATTCTCACCTATTTGTGATTTGTCATGAAATAATATACATCGATAGATATGTTACTAAGTGTGTAATAGTTTTTATTTTTCTTAAATTCAAAGTTAAAACCAATTTGTTAAACATTATTATTATTATTTGTAATGCGTGTGTGTTAATTAATACTTAGAGTGCAAAGAGTAAATGGTTAAGTGCTATTGGTTATTAATACTAAGAGTAAAGTGATATTGAGTTTTAAATTTAATTAAATCATTTCGTTTGAAGATTCAGTTGAAAAAATTTTATTTTGTAAGTTTGAAAATTTTTGAAAAAAAAAAAGATTGAAAGGAAAAAAAAAACAATATGTTACAAAAATATTATTATTATTATTATTTTGATTTGAAAAAAATATTTTTGCGGAAAAATTTATTGTTGTAAGAATAAAAATTTATTTTTATATGATTGAAAAAAAAAATTGATTTTTTTTTTTTTTTAATTAGTGGAAAAATATTACAAGTTTGAGAAATTATTTCTTAAAAAACATTTTATATGATTAAAGAAAACAAAAATTTTTGATTTCATTTTCTAAGTAGAAAAAATATTACAAGTTTGAAAAAATACTGTTTTGAATCAAAAATCTGTTTTTGAAAGAAATATTCTTACAAGCTGGAAATTTTTTTATATAAGTTTGAAATGAAAAAGAAATTAATTCGAAACTACGAATTAAAATCTAAAATTTTGTTTGGAAAACCAGACATCAGGCTATTGCCGATCTATGTGCTTGATATTTGAGAAACGTGAACTAATTTTAATTGGTCAGAAACAGTGACATCACTTGAAAGACGTAGGCCAGGTGGTGAATAATACTCGCACGTGGGGTTTGTTATCTGTTATCGGTAAAGGGGTAGATAGCAATATTGATAAAGTCATTTTCTCAATTCGTCTCGGTGAGTGTGGACGATCCGAAGTGCTGTAGCATTACGGTAGTTTTTTTCAACAGCCGAGTTGATTTGCGATTTCACGGCATGCCTTCTGCAAATCGACGATGGGCAAACAGCCGTATGCAGCGATTTCAAATAAAACATGCGTGTAATTGTAATTTTGTGAGATTGAGTTATAATTAACAATCCACTTATTACAATTTCATTCACTGTTTTTAAATAACTTCGCGATAGCTGGTACTTGAGGGATTTCACCCCAAAAAGGTTAGTCTTTTGTACTTAATTTTAGTCAGTATTTAGCTATAACTTAATTTGTCAAAATTTAGATTAAGTTTCTTAATTTAACGTATAGCTGTCCATTTGAATGTATCGTTCGAAAAGGATAAAGACTAAAATAAATGATATCGATTTTGTTAAAGAAATTAGTTGTTAAAGTAAAATATTATTGGGAAAATGAAATAGTCAAAGTGATTCTAATTCATGAAGGTTGAAAATTTTGTTTTATTCTAACAAGAGTGCTTGTATGAAAAAAAAAAAAAATAATAATAAAGTAAAACACTATGCAATAAAATGACTAAGTTAAATACTAATCAAAAATAATTAATAGAGTTGATTAAATAAAATGTGATAAATTAAATGAAACTCTTGAAAAGCATATAAAGTGATGAAATGTAACTTGAGTGCGAAATTTGCTTA
This sequence comes from Uloborus diversus, assembly GCF_026930045.1. Classification (NCBI taxonomy): domain Eukaryota; kingdom Metazoa; phylum Arthropoda; class Arachnida; order Araneae; family Uloboridae; genus Uloborus; species Uloborus diversus. The sequence goes on along the minus strand of NW_026557936.1, from coordinate 31,892 downwards.
CTGGAAAAAATTAAATAAGTTGATTTTTAAAATCCATGAAAATTTCTTAATGATAAGTGTTTATTAATGCTAAGAGTAAATTGATTCCAAGTTTTGAAATGAATTTCAGTAGAAGTTATTTTTCGGTAAGTCTATTTTTAAAATTTGCTGACATGAAGTTTTGATACTTGACTTATAATTTTAACATTTCTCGGGTTCTTCATTGATGTTTAACTTTTTTATGTGATGTGTTTTATTTTAGCGTAGGTAAAAATAATTAAATAAAAGTGAAATTTATAAATTGTAATGAAAATTCTGTTAATGAAATTAGTTGGTTGTAAAGTAATATTTTGGAAAAGCTGTAATGAATGATAAATAGTAAAACGCAGTAAGTAAAATAGTAAAGTATGGTAAAGTAAAATAAAATAGTCAGAGGGGATTTAATTCATGAAAGTTTAAAAATTTGTTTTATTCCATCAAGAGTGTTTGCATGAAAAATAAATAAAGGAAAATATGATTAACTTAAATATCGATGATAAAAAATAATTATTAGAGTTAATTAAATGAAATGCGATAAATTAAATGAAACTCATGAAAAGCATATGTAGTGATGAAATATAACTTGAGTGGGAAATTTGGTTACAGTAAAAAATTATTTAAGAAGATAATTTTTAAAATTCATGAAAATATTTGATAGTGATAAGTGTTAATTAATACGAAGAGTAAATTGATTGTAGATTTTGGAAAATTAAATGGATAAATGTATAAAAATAATAACGTATGTGATAATGTAAAATATTAACAATGAAAAAAGAATCAAAGACGATTAAATGAATCTAAATCGTAAATGAGTTGCTATTTTAGTAAACTCAAACTAGAGTGAAAAGCATTTTAGTAGGAACATGTAAAAATCTCTTGTGCTAAGAAAAATAAATAACTTTTAAGCATAATTTTGTAACTGGAATAAATGTATGATAAAATGATTAAGTTAAGTATTAATGAAAAAGTAATTATTAGAGTTAATTAAATGGAATGTGATAAATTCAATGAAACTCTTGAAACGTATATGCAGTGTTGGAATGTAACTTGAGTGCGAAATTTGCTTACTGGAAAAAATTAATTAAGTTGATTTCTTAAAATCCGTAAAAATTTGTTAATGATAGGTGTTAATTACTACTACGAGTAAATTGATTGCAAGTTTGACATGATTGCAAAAATTGAAGACATGATAACGTTTTGAAAAATTTGAGGTTTCAATTCCAGTCACTAATTGTGAAAAATTTCTAAGTTTAAAAATATCGGAAAAAAAACGATAAAGTAAAAACAAGCAAGAAAATGATCAAACTCTAAAATATACTAAAAAAATCGAAATCACGAAAAAATAATCTAAGTCTGAAATGCTTGAAATTAGTTAAAGACTAAAAAGTTAAGAAAATAGTTAAAGACTGAAAATAATTGAAAAACGCTAAAATAGTGAAAAAAAAAAATCAAAGTGCTAAATGACAGGAAAAAAACGTTAAAGTTCAAAATGTGTGAAAGAATATTTAAGTTAATTATTTCTTCGAAAATTTAACAAGTAAGAAAAAATATTTTGTTGTATGAAAGTCAAAAAAAAATTAGTTAAGAAAATTATTTCTTCGAAATTTTTACAAGTTAGAAAAAATATTTGTCAATTTGACAAAGAAAAAAGAAATTAGTTAAGAAAATTTAACAAGTTAGAAAAAAATAAAAATGATAAAGTTTGAAATGCATGAAAAAGAAAATCAAAGTTTAAAATATATTTCAAGTTCACAAAGCATTGAACCAAATCTAAAATCTCGAATGGGTTGTATTTAAATAAATCTTTACTTAAGTGAAAACTTTGTTATTATGAAAAATAATAATAATGATGATAGTTTCAATTATGAGCTGAAATACAGTTAATGATATGCCATGATTAGTACTAAAGAGTGAATTAACTGATGGTTTTAAAATTAATTTAATTGTAATATTCGTTGTCATGGTACAGATTCACATTAAGACTGAAAGTGTAATGGAAAATATAGCATAGTGGTTAGCATGCGTTTTTGCTAACTCAAAGTTTGGGTGTTCGATTCCCGACACTCTGTAAAATAAAAATAATTAAATTCGCAGAAATGTTCTAAGTCCGGAAAAAAATACTCAAAGTCACGATAGATGGCGCCATGTGCATTTACCTCATGTGAAAATTATATTGAGATGTCAATTAGCGTACTCATATGTAGGTCTTAGTAGCTTGGTCAGTTTGCGCGTGTCTAAATCTGACAGCTACTAAGACCTTTTGGAGATCGTGTGTTCGATTCCCAGCAGCGACACTCTGTAAAAATAAAAATAATTAAATTCGCAGAAATATTCAAAGTCCGGAAATATCTCAATAGATGGCGCCACCGACGTTAAACATAGCATAAGTTAAAACATAGCAACAAGTGTTGCCAACCGAAAACTAAAAACTCTGGTTGTCATGACAACAAGTGTTGCCATTCCAAAACCGAAACTCAAACAAGTGTTGCCATCCAAAAAGTAAAAACTTTGTGGATACCATGACAACAAGTTCAAAATATTCTAAGTCCGAAAACGCGGGAAAAATATCTAAAACGCGGGAAAAACCCTCGTCACCTTCTACGGGTTCTCGCGGCGGCCCCGGTCGTGGGGAGGGTCAACCCCAAGGTCGGGAGGGGGTGGGGAGGAAGTGGAGGAGGCGGTGGGAGGAAGAGTGGGAGGGGGAGGCGGATTGCAGATGCATACTACCGCCACCGCCTCCTGTTGCAGAACTCTCATTATTCCCCTACTGCCAATCTCCTGGAGGAAGGAGTACAAATTGCGATGGGGTTATTTGAATTGGTCTTTTATAACCCGAAACTTAATTTGTATGGGAACTAGGAGTGTGCACAGAAACTTTGGGGCCCGTCACAAATTACTTTTACGGGAATCCCTCCATATTGTTTGCCCCTACATCCTTACATATATTCCACCTCTTATTTAAAAAATCTCAGGCCCCCTTACAGGTGTCCCTTCTCTCCCCCCTGTGCACGCCTCTGATGGGAACTTGCATAAACTGTTCATCAGTGCAAATTGTATGAAACAAGTGAGCTCAATCTTCATACAGAGCCCGATCGATTGAGGGATCGGTTTTCAGAAACTAGATCCCTCTCGGATGTTCTATTCACGGGCGGAAACAGAAAGAGTTTCAGGGACGGGCATCGCAAATTAAGAAGTCTACCCCCCCCCTTCTCTATACAATTTTTATAAAAGAATTTTTTTCTTTTAGGCTCTTTTTAAATGTTAAATCCCTTATAGTCAATGAATATACTCACAGAAGAGAAATAGTATAGACTAAATTAATTCGAATGTGGTCGTGATTACTAAACTTTTCCTTAATTTCCCCAAAATGGTGTAATAATGCACGGTATAACATAGAGACATTCTCAGAATGATTAAAACAAGAGGGAAGTAAATCAGTTATCCTTTTTTTTCTTTCATAGAAGAATTAATGACCGAATCGCGATATTATGTACCCTTGAATTCGAAACTCGTGAGGTTTATGTATTCTTTCATACTAACCGCCGACTGCAGTATTACTCCTATTGCAAACCAGAGATATTTTAATCAAATATGCGTTGTGTATTTGTGTGTGTGTGTGTGTTTTTAAAGATATAGTTTAAATATTTTACTTATTCTTCGGAGAAAAAAATTAAAACATAGTTAATGGTACAGTTAAACTAATTTTGCCCCGTTAGGAGAGACACGGGTTCCCTATGCCCCCTAAAATCCGCAACTGCTTTTGTTAAAAGCAAAAAAAAAAAAAAAAAAAATCAATTTGTGTAAATTTTACTCGGACCTCGTCCATTTCATAGCAGCTTAAAATGAAACGCAATGGTGTGACTATAAAATAACCATACATTTGAATGGAAGATAAATAAATTAATTTATTAAATTCGGGGACACTATTTCTTGCATAAATTCCTCATCAGTGAAAATAATATGAAGTAAGTGGGCGCAATCCTCATGCAGAGGTTGGACTTCAGGCACTAGATCCCACTTGGATCTCTGTTGAAATAATAAAAAAATTAGAGCGGGCAAATTTTACAGTTCATAACAGTTTAAAATTTAATGGAGTGGCTATGAAACAACCATACGTTTGATTAGAAAAGTAAAAAAAAATTTACTAAATTTGGGGACACTATTTCTTGCATAAATTATTCTCTGGTGCAAGTTTGAAACAAGCGGGCTCAATCCTCATACAGAAGTTGGACTTCAGCCACTCGATCCCTCTGAGATCTTCTGCTAAATATTGAGTCAAATGAGGTAGCTCAACCTCGTTGCAAAACTTGGACCTAAGCCACCCGAGTTCCCTTGAAACTGGTCATAAGCTGAGGGTGCGACGAGAGTTGTTTTGGGAGAAGAGAAGGAATGCTGTTGGGGGAGAGCCCACTTGCCCTCACAGCGTGTAATTATTTCATTCCATGAATACAACTTCCAAAATCCCCAGAAGCTGTTTTTTTTTTCCGTCTTCGTTCTGAGATGCAATTGATCTAGATTTCATTTTCTTATTGACAGAGGAATTTTTATGGCCTTCTTGTTTTACACAATAATGCAGATTCAAGTGGCAAAGCTCCCCAATTTGTTCAGCTATGCTATTCATTACTGCTATTGAGGAATTTCCAACTGCTACTGGTTTTTGATAACAAATTTAAAGTTTGAAATCCATGCAGTTTTCCTAAAGATTGTCTGCAGAGGAATTTTCATCGTCAGTCCGCATCACAAAACGATCTTGCGCTAATAGGAAGAAGATGTTCAAATTTAACACTGTGATAGTAAGTCTGAAAATACTTGTGCAGTTTGCGTTAGAAAATAGTTTTAAACAGAAATAAGTTTTGCTTATGTTTAGCACCCCTTTAACTCAATGCTATGTGATAATTTGCATTTGTCATCTTTGATGACAGAGATTAATTTAACATCTAATTTAGATTTCATTGTCTATAGAACGGTTTTGCACTTGTTTTGAGCAAACAACAATCCAATTTCAAGTTGCATCATCGATCTCATTCTGAACAATCTTTCAATTCTCTTCAACATTGCAATTTCATAATTGTATGTTCTTTAAAAAGGCGTTTCTACGTTTTGACGTTATGATATCTATGTTAAGGCGAAATAATAAATGCTTTAATTTTCAATTTAAAACCGCAAGAAAAGCTTTTACATTTGTGTTTGACAAAAAAAAAAAAAAATATGTTTTAAATTAAAGTTATTAATCTTCATATCATTTCAATTCTCTTCATGTCTGTTAAGTTATTTACTTGGAGTGTCATGAAACTACGTTTAATGTGCAATCAATAAATCATAGAAGATTTTTTAAATTTTTTTTTCAGCGTTTTGAGCAAAAACTTATTTTAAAGAGAAATAATAAATGCGTTTTGTTCATATTCTAATCATCTTTTTATTTTCGTCGTCATCCTAGAAAAAATACTCAATGACGTTAATAAATGAAAACAAAGTTGTATTTGAAGTTTGAATAAACATACATTTCTTGATCATAATTATTCAAAGACTTGAAACTGATCAAGATGTGAGGAAAACTTACGCATTCAGGAAACATGCCTGTTAACGGTGCAAAATGATCACGCACAGTGGTGCAACAATATTCAATTGGTACATGAAAGTGTTCTTATTGAACAGAGGTCAATTCTCATTGCCCTCATCGAACTCATTGGTTCGATATGCTGTGAAAGGTAGCCATACCGAACCCATCACAATGAGATTTGATCTCTGTTCGGAAGCTTTTTCATACACAAATAAAAAAAAAAACTTTTGACTACAGCGCTCTTTGAAATTCTGAACTATTTTTGAAAAACGGTGTATAAGAAATTTCAGAGCGCTGGTGCAACATACTACATGTTTCACTTTTCTATCTCACACGGTTTTGCTATTATGTCATTTCAAAATAAGGGAGTTCTTTCTCAAACACTATGCATAGTACTAGCTGCATTGCCCGGATTTGCACGGTCTACCTCGAAAATAGAAGTTAAATCAAGTGTCGCGTAGTCAACAATCAGGCGTGAAAAAAAAATCAGTTAAATTTTGCGGCAGATTAAGGAAAAATAACCAAAAAGAAAATATTTTAAATCTCTCGATTACAGGAAAAGCCTCAAAACGAAACCTAGAATTTGATTTGTTCATTTGCGAGAAAAAAAATGGCAACAGATCTTTCTTCTAGATAATTTTCTTCACGCTACCAATTTCAATAAAAAAAATTTAAAATAAATAAATAAATAAATAAATAAAAATAAAATAGATCCGACTTCAAAATTGCTCTAAAATGAAAAAAAAAAAAAAAATCTTGAAACACCATAGATAATACTTTTAAACATAATTTTTGAAGTTGGCGCAAAAACAAAAAAGTAAAATTCAGTGTAACTAAGCTTCGTTCATATTTTTTCCAGAAAATCATCCAAAGTTAGGAATGAGGCATTTATATCGTTACTCACATATGCTGTCATCAATGCATAATGTAGGTAGTGAAGAAACGGGATCTGGTTAAATTTATAGTTGCATTTGAGTTAGGGCTGCGAATGATTTTACCTATCGTTATTGTGCCAACTTCAAAAATTATGTCTAAAAGTATGATCGATCATGTTTCAAGAATAAAGTTATTTTTCACTTTTTAGAGCAATTTTAAAGTCAGTTGTTTTTTTTTTTTTTTCAAATTTTTTTAATTTTATTCTTTTTAGTGTAAATGTATTTCAGAAATAGTAAGAAGTTACTGTCACGAAACTTCATCTTGTTTTTTTTTCATAAAAATGCTCCATACTAAAAAAAAAAAACCTATGAACACGCCTAAAACATAAAGCGATTGGCACTAAAAAACTATCTTTGTTCCTCTCTGGAATTCATTTGTGTGTTAATTTTATTATAACCATTTAAATATTACGTTTTCCCTAACTAATTTACATTTCACCGCATACAAGTCGCCTGTGATGCAATCCTGTATCTTCTTACTTAGCTCAGATCATCTGTTATTGGCATAGATGATAACGATAAAAATACTGCTATATATATATATATAGTTGAGGTAACCTAACCTGGTAGCATCGTGAAGGCTAAGCAGATTTTAATCACTGCATTATCTCGCTTCCAGGTTAGGTTTACCCCCACTGTAAAGCAATGACACTGAAGAAACTTGATGCTTGCTTCAGAGTGATTCCACGTCGACTCACCTACATTTTTTAAACTGTTCCTGCTCGATCATCCCCGAATCTGATGAAATTTTATAGAGGTGTAGACATGTCTTTGAAACTAACCTATGCAAATTTTCAGCTTCCGAGATGCGAATCCTGAGGATCTAGGATTTCCAAAATGGCTTTGTGAGAAGAACTGCCATGTTGTGGTCAAGATTACGTAAAATTTTATTGGACTGGAAGCATTAAATTTCGGAAGCTTAAAGTACATTTGGCTGTTGATTCGTTCTATTATTTATGCGAGTTTGAGCTCATAAGATTTTGAGTAGCACGCATATAAAATCGTAAAAGAACGCTCTTTTAACTGAAATCATCATTTTTGAGACCGTTTAATTAAGTAAAATGATTAGATCTCATGGTTTTCAGACATGAGTTTAAAATACACCACGTAGAGCATAATTACAGCTCATGCTCAAAGTTATTGACCCAGGCGTTATAGAGTAACTAGCTGCGTGCCCGGCGTTGCACGGGCTACCTAAAAAATGTAAGAGCAGTCCAGTTGATGCTTTTGTAGTACACTGACACTAGTTTCTAACGCGTTAAGGAATAAATAAATGCGCGTAAAGCAAGGTTTAACTAAGGTTAGGTAACTAAAAATAAACTGCATGTAAATCACTCATTTACTTTACGACGTGCACGGTCCACCTCGAAAATAAAAGTTATGTCAAGTGACGCGAGTTCAACACTCAGGCTTGAACCAAAAAAAAAAAAGTCAGTGAAATTTTGTGGCAGATTGCGGAAAACCCCCATAAAGTAAACATTTTAAATCCCCTGATTACAGGAAAAGCCTCAAAACAAAAACAAGAATTTTACCTGAGCATATTCGAGAAAAAAAATGGCAACAGATCTTTCATCTCAATGATTTTCTTCACGCTCACATACATTTTAATAAAAGCATTGTTGCGGAAAGTTGAGATGAAGCACTGAATAATAATTTAAATGGAGGAAAGCCTTCGAAAAATAGGGATTTGATTTTGAAATCTAAGAGTCATAATTAATAGTTTTTAATTGATATCTCCGCTAATTATTATCGGAGGATTATGTTAAATAGCTAAACATGAAGACGGGAGGATTACGAATCCATCGATACCTGGTTCGATGGTCAGTTCACTGTCGTTCGGGAGAAGAAGCTTGGACATAGATAGATAGATAGATACTCAGATTTTATATGTATAAGACTAGCTGCGTCGCCCGGCTTTGCACGGTCCACCTCGAAAATAAAAGTTATGTCAAGTGACGCGAGTTCAACACTCAGGCTTGAACCAAAACAAAAAAAAATCAGTGAAATTTTGCGGCAGATTGCGGAAAAAACCCCAAAAAGTAAACATTTTAAATCTCCTGTGATTACAGGAAAAGCCTCAAAACAAAAACAAGAATTTTACCTGTTCATATTCGAGAAAAAAAATGGCAACAAATCTTTCCTCTCAATGATTTTCTTCACCCGATATACATTTTAATAAAAGCGTTGTTGCGGAAAGTTGAGATGAAGCACTGAATAATAATTTGAATGGAGGAAAGCCTTCGAAAAATAGGGATTTGATTTTGTAATCTAAGAGTCATAATTAATAGTTTTTAATTGATATCTCCGCTAATTATTATCGGAGGATTATGTTAAATAGCCAAACATGAAGACGGGAAGATGACGAATCCATCGATACCTGGTTCGATGGTCAGTTCACTGTCGTTCGGGAGAAGAAGCTTGGACATAGATAGATAGATAGATACTCAGATTTTATATGTATAAGATTGACCTAAAACTTTGATTCTTGTTTTTCAAATTATCATTTTTGAGACCGCGTAATTAAAAAAAATTATTAGTTGCCATAGGTTTCTAACCTGGACCTCAAACTACAGCACTCGGAATACTGACTGACCACGGATTGTATGGAAAGACAAACATCCGTTTTACAGCCAAAAATGGACGAATCTATTATTTTTTTTTTACCGATGTCAGCTTTTGCAGAAGCGGAGTCTCATTCAAATGAGCGGAATACGAGCATCAAATTTTTACTTTTGCTCCTTATTCACATAGATTCGTCTTATCTGGACATTTGAAAATTCCATGCAATCCGTGGTTGGACAGTATAACTACAGCTGTGTCCCAAAGTTGTTGATCCGTCGCGATCAAAGTTATTGACCTCTAAACTTGGCAATTTTTAAAAAATCATCGACTTTGAGATCGTTTAACTACTAAAACCAAAAGAAACGAAAGCTATTTTATATTTTTCTTAGTATTATACTGTGGTGAGTAGTTAATCATATACTTGTTTCCGAGGGTTACTCACGGCTTTAGCAGATATCCGGGCCCAAACAAGGCAAAAAAAAAGTTTAAAAAATTACATTTTCAATTGACCTTTGCCCTCAAAGCCATGAGTGAGTCACCAAAATAATTATGCTAGAATGTACCTAGTATCAAGTAGTGTCCTTATTTAAAAGAATTGGCTCGGTTCACTCATTGCTTTTGAAGCAAAGCAATCATATATTTAGCTCTTTTTTCCCTCGACCCTAAACTTTGACCTCCACTCGAGGGCCAACAAGTCAAATTAGAGGGGAAAGAAGCTTCACCTTTTCTTATCATATTACTAGTAAAATATCTTGAAAGTTTCAGGAAAATTGAAGGTGTCAACTATCAGGCCCCATTCACTTTGTCCAGCTTAAAAAAAAAAAGACTCTTAAACATCTTGTATGAGAATAAACTCATTTTAAAAAAGCCGCACAACATTGTTGCCTTACCAGGTATTCAACTGCTGCTTTCAAGAATGTTGTGCAATCGTTTTTTTAAACATGTTTCTTTGCAGGAAATAATTATTTTCTAGGAAACAGTTCATAGGTAAAAGCCAAATGTTTTTTAATTTCAAAGTTTGAACTTAGTGCAGGAAGAGTAGGTCAGATGTCTTTTAGTAGAACCGATTTAGAAATTTTTGAACAATAGGCCAGACACACCAGTAGTCCTTACTGCTGCGTCTGGTACGCCAACAAGCCTTTGAACAGTATAATCGACGAAAAATATGTGGAGTTTTCTGTTACTGCATATGCTTCAGGCTATGGTATGAGGATGTGGACTACCTAAGATAGAAAAAAAAGGCTGTTTTGATGTGACAAGCCAATACTTTACTAGGGTCCCCGCTCCCCCTCTAGCAGGGACTCATGGGCTTGATGCTAAATCAGGTTCTGAGTCCCGTCACCAAATGCGTTTCTAGCAACATGGACAATGTCAAGCTCCTCCTGTCTTTCTACCAAAGACATTGATTCTACTGCTCTTTTCGAACAAGAGGTTCAAAGACATGAAATACACCGCCAAATCAGTTGATTCCAGCCGAGGACTGCAGTTTCGTGCTCATCAGCACTCATCAGCCCGGCATAGGAGTTACTGAGCTGGCGGTGGAAAACCAATACTTTACCAATACTTACCTAAACCAATACTTACTGCAAAATGGTTTTCCACCTCCAGCTCAGTCACTCCTTGCCGGGTTGATGCGTGCTGATAAGCGCGAAACTGCAGTCCTCGGCTGGAATCGACTGAGTTGGCGGTGTATTTCATGTATTTCTGCTTTTGTCCTTGCTATAGGGCAGTAACTCACTGAATAAGAAAGAGGTTCAAAGATTGCCCTTATACAGGAGCAGCACTGAAAACTCTTCTGCTGTTCATCTTCAGATAACATCTTTTTGCAGTTCACAAGTCAGAACCAAGTCCTAACACGTTCTCGTTTTAAAAACATCTTTCTCGGGCGGACAAAAATCGCATTTCTGGAGAACCATTACTTTCATTGTATTGTCACGAAACCTGAGTAGGTAGCAGATTTCGAACGGGAGTAGAAGATTCGAAAGAAGGAGGGCAACCCCTGAATCGAATTCCCCCACCGCCCTTTTTAGACCCCAGCGTGTGCCACGCGGTAGACGCGTGGCGGCCCAGGATTAACGCAACCCTCGTGAGCAGATGGCACGCGAGCGGTACACAGAAGCGCCACCTGCATTTTTTCTGTTTTTCTATTTTTTTGGACACTATTCCTTAAATCCCGGCAAATGGGGGAAAAAAGAGAAGGTTCCAGCAGCAGAATATGGCCCCACTCTTGGAAAAGTTGTTATTGGGAAAAGAAGATGCTGTGCAACAGATGGAAGGGGATTGCAGAGAGGAGCACGTGGCACGCGCCTGCAAACGAAGAAAGGGGGTGCAGACGATGTTTGGGGTTGTTGAGAATGATGTGCCGAAGTGGAAGAAGGGAGACGAAGTGGGAAAAAAAATCACCCTCTTTCACGAAGAAAATGGTAAGGTCACGATCGAGTCGATATCGAATCTTGTTGAAAGTCTGCGAGGACGATCAATCGAAATGATGGAACACTGCCAATTCTAGAAATTATGATGGAAAGCTTTCCACAAATGTGTTTTGGAATCATCAAGAAAACGGAAATTTCCAACTCAATTATTCAATATCGTAGTTGGTATTGCCATTATTCAGTGGCGTAGCCAGAAAAAAAAATCGGAAGGTGATGTGGTTAAATTTCGAAGAGGGATATGGTCAGTTTTAGTACTTTTCTGTGTCAAACAAGGAACATTTCTTAGTTTGACGGGGTTGGGTTTATCCCTAAATCCCCCCTTTCGCAACGCCCCTAATATCTTTATATATATAATAGTCAAAATCACAGATCGAGTAACGCTCTGACGTCAACAACAAGGAAACTCGCGAGTGAGCTTGCGAGTCGGTATTATTTCATTCTTGTATCACTTAAAATTTTTGTAATTTTATTTATAATTAAATAATATTTTTTGGCATTATTTGAGAACCAGAGAAGTGTTTGTTTTAACAAGGCAAAACTATATCCAATAAGTAACTGCTTTGCTGGTCAAACATTGATCAAAAACAACTTAGCGGTCCGTTTTAAGTTCAAGCCATTAGGGCAGTGATGAATTTAATTTTTTCCCAATTAATGTTAAACATTTCTCTTTCATGTATATCTATTTGAGCACGTAAAGTTTTACGGAAAATTTTTCGAATAAAGACGCAATTCGCACCCGTCATACCATGACTAATGATGTTATAGTTACTAATAATAAGTAAGACTACAAATGAAATCGGAAAGTCAAAAGCTGCCGATCATGTGATAGCTTTATCCATACTTTTACCTTCTACGATAGCAGCTACGACAGCAAAAAAAAAAAAAAAAAAAAAACGTATTGAGATATAGGATTACAATAACTTACACGTTTCATGGGGGGAAAAACATTTGTGATTTTTTAAGTATACAAAATTATTTGACTTTATTGACTAGTATAATTTCTAATGTAATATACTTTAATGACCTTCAAGACTAAGGAAATGACTGACATTCATGACTAGGAACACTTTCAGAGGAACTACTAGCTAGCGTACCAACTGATCCATCAATTTTAGGAGCACTACCCTTACACTATTTGCAAGATGCAAACAATATGGATCCTGCGGGCATTTTCAATATGCATAATTCAAAAGCAAAATCTTGCAATTTTGGTTAGCTTAAATCTTTGTTTTGATAAATCTATTGTCTAACGCAGCGGTTTCCAAACATTTTATTCTATGGAACCCTTGGTGCTTCATATTTACTTTAAGGAACCTCATTATTGTTTATGACTAGAGGACAAAATGTTAACGATCTGGAAGTCAAATGTTAAATGAAAAATTCAAACCTTTCGCTAAAGTAATTACTTTCTTTTGTAAAGAAGAAACTTCGTGAAAATTTTCACATTTTGATAGATTCATGCGTTTTTTTGTGTACCGAAACTATTTTGCCTATTTTTGGAAACTTTCTGTTTATCTGACTGCTTGTATCTGCATGTACTTAACCGATTTTTTGAGGGCGATCTAACTCAATCCTGTTAAGGTTGGCACGGTAGTGATTGGTGGGGTAAAAAAAAAAATAAATAACAAAAATGTCGGCGAGATAAGCCGGTTTTATCAGCTGCCGTAGGTTCTTATGAAAAACATTGAAAACTGTAAAATAAATTAAAACTTCGTTATAGTTGTAAAACCTCCATTTCACCTGGAAATTAATAATCTCTCAAAAACGCTTATTTTGGGTAGCAGTTTATTTTTTCGCATGTCTTTATAAATCTTGCTGTGAACAAACTTGACTGGAAGGAACGAAATTTGATAAAATTAGTTTATTTCAAACCTACATCAAGAAGTTTAAAGATGGTATTTTTTTTGCTATGTTGACATAGCGATACAAAACTTAATAACGACTACTATTTACAATCTGGCACGACCTTTTAAACATATTAAAATGTTTCTTTTACTATTTTCTCCAATTATTGAGGATTTTATTTATTTATTTATTTATTTTTTTTTTTTGCGACAACTGTGGCGGAACCTTTCTCATCCTTTGATGGAACACTATGGTTTCGCGGAATCCACTATAGGAATCGCTGGTCTAATGTATATGCTCTAACATCATATGGATTGAGTCAGACGCTTGACATTTTAAAGAAGAGTGAAATGTCTCTTGACGGAGTGAAATATTTGAGAGCAGTAGAGATTATTGTAGCAATAAAACAAAAAATATGATTAATAGGTAAAAATGGATGAGAAAAAAGACAAATTATAAAAATGGAAACCAGTCAGTAGAAGAATACAGATTAGCTTTAAAATCGTTACTATAAGCAGGAATTATTCCTCAAAATATGGACAGATTCCCAAAAATCTAGATCTGATGAATTGGGACATTTTTGGATACCTCGATAAGAGTTGAAATCGAAAGCGTTTTTCGAATCTCAACAATGTTGGGCAATATTAGACTTACATCATAAGAGTTGTTTCTTCACATAATTTTGATGCTCTTTCAAGCGAAATTTTAAAGCACGTCGAGTTTGTCCAATGTAGGCAAGATTACAACCGCAATGAATTTTATAAATTCCAAAACAATTAAGAGGATGAATGGAACCTTTTAGAGAAGAGAACGAAAGTTTATTAATAGGAGAGAACACCACATGGAGTTGGTAGTTTTTTAAGTGTCAAACTTTACTTTTTATATGTTCATTTTCATCTTTTAAAAATATTCTATTGTATTTTTAATCAATACCTTTTTAAATTGCGTTAGATCCTCGTTTCATTGGTTGAACTTTATGAAGAAAATGGTCTCTACTTCTATATAATGCAATTAAATTTTGAAAATTTCCAGAAACAATCTTTATAAAATACGCTTTTGCTTAGTAACGGACATATCTTATAAGATGCGTCCGCTACTGAGTTTGAAAAAATATTTAAACATTGTTTCTGGAAAACTTCAAAATTTAAATGCATTATATATAAGTAGAGACCATGTTCTTCAAAAGTTCATGCAGTGAAACGAAGATCTAAGATATTTGGGATCATTATAGGATGTCTTGCCAAAAAAATAATATTTTTATTAAAATGGAACTGTTCCACCCGAGAATTTCGGTGCACAAAAATATTCGCTTTCCAAACTTTTATAAAGAGAAGACTGCTGTAAATGTAAATACATAGAAGAATTTTACTATGAAATAGGAACTGCAGTAATTATTTTTTCTAAAGCAGAATAATGAAGAACCAATGACGATAATTCAGTTGAACTGAAATTATATTTTTAGTAATCTTCATATAAATAATAGCTGATGATCGAGTAACCCGCGTGTTTCAACAATGAAACTCGCACCACGGCATCATAATTTGATAATTTGTTTTGATAAAGTTTAGCACGCAGGGAAAGTCTTTATTGTGATTTCTGACAAAGCTGAACTCGATCGGTAACTTAACAGTTTTACTGGTAAGATTGTGTCATTTCAGGGGAACGAAGAAACGGAAACAACGCTATCTACGGGAGTTTGGAGTTAAAGTTTCAACTATCAAAATATCACCAAACAGGCAATTGCTTCGCTTAAATGTAGAAGAGTAGAAGCAATTTTCACCCGTCATACCTTGACGGGCGACTTTCTAGTGCATAATATATTAGTTACAAATAAGGAAGATATTTTAAGTTTTTTTATAAGGAGAACGTCACAAAATTGTACAGAAATAATTTTGCATCAAAGTCAAAATATTTGTTGACAAAAAAACTTGTTCTACAGATATTTATTATGGCAAATCACTATATTCTTTGTGGTAATAACCACGCCTAAAAACCTAATAAACGCATTCAACATGAAGGCCCCTATATATGGGTCATTCCGGTGAACATGGTACATTTCAGTTTTCAAGAATTTTTTCTTTCAAAGTCATCTAATCTAACAAAAATAAATGTCAAATAAGGGCAAAAGGCTTTAATTTATCTGAACTATAAAAATTAATTAGCTCAACTTGTTATTAATGTCCAATTTTCTCAGTTCTTTTATCAGTAATGAAAGATTTTGTCCACCCTGTTACACATTTAAAAACAACAACAAATTCAAAATTTTCAATTATTTTTTGAATTTTTTTTAATTTAATATATATAAACAAATGGAACATATCTTTCATACAAATGCTTAAAAATGTCATTGTAAAAGGCACATTTAAGTTTTACTGCTAATTATCTTACTCAAAAATGCAAAAATTTAAAAAATCATTCGCAAAAGTTAGATTATTACATGAAACAAACTTGGAAAAAGTTTGAAGTTGGACTATTCTAGTTAGTAATTGTGTAGTTGTATGCAAATTAACCTTTAAATTGAATATTTAAAAAAAATTACAATCAAATCAATTTAAATACTCCTGTAACAGTAGACACATTAGCAACAGAGTGGACACTGTTATTGAAGTTAGAAGTAATCTCTATGTTTAAGCAGAGAAAATAGATAGACAATATTTAATTTTTTAAAATTTTGTATTTAATTCAAGTTTTGTATGAATTTGTTGAGCTAAGCTTTTTGAAAAACATCAATGGCATATGGGACTTGTTTACTATTTCCATAACTATTGTTCATACAGCTAAACATTGAGTTTTTACCACTTGGTCATCTCAAAAATATTGCTAGTTTTTTGTAAAAATATTTTTTTATTCTTTAATGACTGTAACAGAGTGGACATTTCAAAATTTGTAAGCTGTAGGGACAATTGTAAATTCCCTGCATTTTTATTCAAAAAATATTTTTCTAAAAAAAAAAATTATTGTTTAAATTATTACAATGAAGGTGTTGCAATATAATTGGAATTTTTTTTTTCTTATTGCATCTAAGCAATTACTTAAATCACATTTTAACTGTCACTGTTTTGAAGCTGGGACATCAAGATTTTGCCTTTTAGGCTAACAATTTTTTTTTTTTAATTCCTAAATCAAAATATTAAAAACAAAAAATACCTCATGATACAAAATTTCATGAAGAATGAAGAAAAAAATGTAATTAATTCATATTAACAATCAAATTTTCTGTAAAAAATCCAAAAGTGACGGACATGAAATGTACCATTTTCATCGGGATGACCCATATACGAGCCGACGCGACGTGTGAGTTTGTGATCAGCCATTTTTAAACGGAGTGCGTGTTTGAGTGTTTGTTTTTTCTGGCGAGTTATCGTGTTTGGTGATTTTTCTTTGGCAGCAATTATTAACGACACGTGAAATGTTTATTAAATAAAATATTATTTTTGGTCAGTTTGGCACAACTTGAAACTTTGCTGTGGTAACCCTAGCTCCGCAAAAATGAAAAATCCGATCCAAAATGACCAAACTTAAGCTGATGCGTCGGCCGATCTATATAGCGGTTCTATTCAACATGATAAACATTTTCTTAAAGTATAATTTATTTTCGATGCATTTGTCATTAAACTTTTTTTCGCAGGAATTTTTTTTTTTTTTTTTTCGCTATTACCGCTCATGTATTGTATCCCAGAAAGCCCCCACTTTGAAGACACTGATACGGAGGACACGCGTCAGTTTCAGTGTTTTGTGAGTCGAGTGTAATCCCCCTCCACTAGAAATGTGCCAATTTTTGCGTATTTTCCCTCACAATAATGCGCCGAGAAGTGGCAACAGCCAAGAAGAGTTTCCAGCTCTTCACTTGACAATGGTTAACTTCTTGTTTACCGCAGAATAAAGTTGAGAGGGAAGCAGCGCTGTGCATCATTAATCAGCAGCCTCCCATCCACCTGGCCAGGCCTAACACTTATAAATTGATTTCGCTTCCTGATTTTTTGCTCCCAATCGTGGTCTACAGAAGAAAAGTTCACGAAAGTACAATTTTCAATCACAATGCTCTTTTGAGAAGTCTTATTTTAAACGCTAGTTTGGTTTTCTGTCTGTTGCTTTCTTTTTTTTCTTTCTCTTTCTCCGCGGACGCGTCATTAATAAAGTGAGAAAAAGATTGATAGATAGGATACTTTTTCCTTTCTTCCGATGGGACGTTTTCTGAAAAGGAGTACATTTAGTGTTTCTCAATGCCCCATTTTGTATCTAAATTGTATATCTTGCTTCATTTACAATATTCTCCCCGTCAATGTCGATTTTTTTTCCTATGCCAATTTCCTATGGTTTTTCAAATTTTAACCTTGATATTTTATTGAACACTAGCAAAAATACCCGGCGTTGCCTGGGTCAGTAATAATTATTAGAAAAAATCGTTACTTGCTTTTGTTTTCTGTTTTAAGTGAAAGAATTTAAAACACATCTTTTTGACGTGATTAAAAATCGAGTTTCTTCCTTACCCATAAAACTAAAATAGCAATAAGTATAAAGAACAAAGTAGTATTGATTTAGAAACGAAAGCACTATATTCAAGCATATACAAATTTAAAAAACATGAAATTAATCTTCTCATGTTTAAAAAGATTAATCTGTTGATACTTTTTTTTTTAACATGGAGTCTAAAACCTTCTCTGTATGGCTAATGAAGTACGAAGTGATTAAAAAAAAAGTAGCTGCGCTCGTAATCCCCTTATACTTGCTTTAGTTATTTCGAGAAATTTCAATCATTGTGGCTCTTGGTGCGATTTTACCGAATTTGCGAAAGTCGTTTCGGGGTACCTTCGATGATGCTCCCCCATTCTTTCCTTACTTTGTAAAACGATATGATATTAATTTTCATTACAGAGATATCGTCTCCAGATGCTGAGATATTTTTGGTCACCATAAAATGGCGCTAAACAGTTTCATCCGAAATGTTACCAAAATAAGTAATACAATTTGGTGATTTTTTGAAATAGTGCAAAAAGGAAAATTAATGGAAGTTTTTGTGCTGTTTATGGATTTGCCTAATTTAATTGCTGGATTATTTAACACAGTATAAAAAGTCTTTTGAAAATTCTTTGATTGGCGATATTTTGTTTACATGGTGAAAGCTGAGAAACATTATGACGTAGTCTTCGCCTTCAAAAACAGCAACGTTGAAAAAACTGCCAAATGCATCAGCTACGGAAATCTTTCTGCAAAAATTTTGGCGATCTGCTGGTTGTTTGGATAATGAGTAAGTGTTCAATCAGCATAAATAATAATAAAAACCATTAATTACATTAAAGTTCCGTTTAAATGGAAAATCATTAGCCAAATCATGTATTATTTGCCAATCTTGTGCAAAAATCTTACTTCAAGATTTGACTTGAGAAAAGCCTTGAACAACCACGAAAAGCAAAGAAAGTCAACAATACAACAATTGTCGCTATCGATAGGGAGTTGAGATGATACACTAAATACTGTATTGAGTTGAGGAAAGCCTTCGAACATGGATCTAAACAGCTCATAACTCGTTTTTTATTCTACTTAGAAATTTCGAACAGGTGCCATCTTCAGCATAAAAATCAGAGCTTTCGATGGACATATAATGTAAATATGCGCAAGTATTTTTTCATCCCAATATTAGAGAATTTATACAAAAATTGTGTTTTATTGCCCCTTAAGGGGGTTTTGCCCCCCATAACGGGACGAAAACTACCCTATGTGTTATTCTGATGCATAAGCTATATTATTGTAAAGTTTCATCAAAATCCGTTCAGTAGTTTTTGCGTGAAAGAGTAACAAACATCCATACATCCATCCATACATCCATACATCCATACAAACAAACTTTCGCATATATAATATTAGTAAGATAGTAGGGTTTGGTAAATCGCTCGTTCTCCCATCCTGGCCGGGTTGGCCTGGTGAATTTCCGAAATCGACATTCTCTCGAAGGGCCATCCAATCCTCGGTGTCTAAAATTAAAAAATCAAAGATTTAAAAAATATTTATAATTTCACCCGTGGAAAGGTGATTAGGGATGATTTGACCCGTTCATGAGCAAACGGGTCACAATGAACAAATCCTTAAAATGAACGGATACGTTCGTTCACCTAAAAAATGAACGACTGTTCTTTTTTACGGTGAACAGTTTGGAACATTGTATGGATGCACTTGTGATAAAATCACTTTCTTTTTTTTTGAATTACCCTCATCTTAACATTATTAATCTTAATCAATTCGCAACTCCAGCGTTCGAATACGCTACCTTGCGGTGATTTACAAAACTGCCGAAAAAACTAAAACATTACGTTCCACGTGTGTCTGTTGACGTAAACATAGGCAGTTTGTTATGAATATTTATTAACGCATTCGATGTGTCTTAGATTGCTTTCAGCAATAGAAAATGTTTTGTCCCTTAATGGTATTCTCGAGCTCCTCAAAATAATGTTAGTCTTTATTATTTCCCTCTAAAAAGTGAGTTGACTGTCGTAAATGGCATGAAATCCTAAACACAAGAAAACTCTGGAGTAGCAAACTTCGCCGCGTTTGCAAGTCTATTCGAAGCATTTTTTTTTTTTTTTTTTGGAAGAGGATAACTTTATACCAGGTAATTTTTTTAATTGTTTTGTGTGAATTTGTAAGAATATGTTTTTTTTTTCTAATCTTAAGCTCAAAAGAAGGATAGTATGCAAAATATTTTCCTGAATATATTATCGCAGAACGGAATGAAAAATGTTTAACGCTGAGAATTTTCTTCGCCAAAATAGTGTGATTATGGTTTTAGTTTTGTGCGAGATTTTGCGTGTCACTTGGCGAGATTTTGCATGTCAGTTGTAAACCATTTTTATTTTTTATCATGTGTGGATTAAAATGGCAGAAAGATAACAGAATTCGATAAGTTTAAAGAAATAATGGAAGATCAATTAAAAAGAAAACTACCGCCATGTATCCGTGAGAATTTTATTGATGATGCATAACAGAATTAAATCATACTTTAGAAATTAGAAACATACGAAACCGAATGTAAAACAATTAGCGCTAGCCAAACAAAACAAAGAACTTTCATCTTCCTCGTTTGATTACACTGATAAACAAAGGTTATTTACATGAAATATTTATAGTGTTAATATGGCTACAATAAAAAAGTAGTTTCATCAAGAATTGATAAATTTCGAATTCAACATCGTGGAAATGGCTGCTTACAACTACGAACTATGAAATTTGTATTAATATCTAATGTTTAGTAATGGTTCTTGAATTCTCATTTCTTTTCACATGGACCAGAATATCCACAAGACTTTGAAAATTGATTTTAAAAGAATAAAACAAAAAAGTCATGTATACAAAAAAAAAAAAAAAAAATTACTAGGCTTATTAGCAGTTTCTACGCTACGGCGTGCGTTTGTTTTAGCTTTTTCATCCGCCGTTAGATAGTGGCTATGCAGTTTCCCCTATAGTTTGTTGGAGTTGCGAATCTCAAATTTCCTTTTTCTCAATGCAGTGCATTATATTCATTTCGAACCTGTTTACTTTCTGCTATATTCATTATTTTTCTTTAACCGTTGCAGTTCACTTTTCTGGCGATCCTTTAGTCTTCTATAACACCCCTCCTATCAATTACTACGCACCATCTATATTGATTTAACTTAATTCTTAACTTGGCGACTTCCATGTCGCTTATTTTACATTCAGTATCCAGAGATTTTTTTATAAGTATTATTACTGTCTAATTTTCCCCCCATTAAAAACAGTGTTGCCTTTTTTTTTTTTGCTCTCATTGATGCTGTGGAATAATTTTGAAGCTCCCTAATATTTAGGTGGATCTTTTTTTTAACTAATATATTTGTTGTTACTTTTTTCGCTATATATGGTCTATTGGTAATTCTATATCTATACTAATATTATAAAGAGAGAGGACGAATTTTTGTGTGTTTATATGTTCGAGGTAATCTCCGGAACTATTGCAACTATTTGAAAAATTCTTTCACTGTATGAAAGGTACCTTCTTACTGAGTAACATAGGCTATAATTCGAAAAAAATCCGATAAATAGTTCTTTTTTTTATTCCAATTTCGACCCAAATTTCACGTAAATTGCCTATTATTGGCTATTAAAGGACTGAAAAATTACTCGCACATATTAATATTTTATATCGTTGAAAAGGGCAGAATTTTCCGCGTTCTAAGCAATTTGTTTTAATGCTCTATCTTCATTACGACGGGAGCAGTTTGCGTTTTTATCTCGAACTTTTTTAGGCTTAGCTAAAATTTTGGCAATTCTTTCTTCATTAAATCTATCAATAAAAAGTGAAGGAATTGTCCCACAGTTTTCTTTTTGACACCGTTGGAAAAAGCGACATTTTTCACTCCAGAAATATCTCGATCTATGGTCGAAAAAATAACCTTCTATCTCCAAAGGAAAAAAAGTTCCAAGCCGATAAAAATAAAGTTCGAATAAAACTAATCTCCATTGAAATTACTGATGTTTTGTTTCGCATTGCCATGGTTACGTCTTTTAGCTTCGCTTCATTTTAATTTTTTAAAGGTTCACAAACTTGGCGCCACGGAATGAAAAGCAATGGGGAAATGTTTTCGCCAATTCTGCATATTTTACGATCTACGTTATGATAATTCCCCCAGACAATGTAGAAATTTCGGGAAGAGTTTGAAAACTAGGAGTATTAGCAATTTTCCCAATTGTCGCCAAATTTGTGGACGCCAAAGATCAAGGGCTAATGTACTTCGGCCATGGCCTTGCTGATAGTGACAGATGCAAACAATTATAGCCCATAATTGATGATAGCGCCAAACAGCCAGTTATCGAAATATCTTCGAAATTACTAATGAAAAGAAACCAGTACATCGTAAAAGCAGGAGGGGGGGGGGGGGGATGGAAGTTGTATTTGTTTTTCTTTTGTATTTAATTCTAAAGAAGAACATTACTATGATTTAGCTTTCAAAACTTAATGATATTTAAATCATTTTACATCAGAGAAGGAGGGGGCGTCATTTTTTTTTATTCAACGGACTTCCATTAAATCTTTAGCTCGGGCATCGCTGTGCGGGTACTTCTAGTGTATATAGTGTATGTATACTATATATATAGTGCTCTAGCTGGGGAAAATATTTGAAGGAACGCACATCTTTCCTTTGGGATTTTCTTCAATGAACATGAAGGAAAAAAACCCATCCATGTTCAAATATTTTTTTAAAAAAAAGTCAATCAAACAAAATCAAATTCCGAAATGAACTTTTTACGGGGGAAAATGAATGACTACATTGCAGCAACAACAACTGAACTTATCCAAATCCAGACTTATTGCCATGCTACAAAAAATGCATTAAGTAATAATTTTAATGCATTTCATTTAAAGTTTTGTTCCTCATAAACTCAGAGTTTCACAAAGGTAGTATACAATAGTTCGAGTTTGCAATTGAATCGATTATTTCAGAAAGGGCGTAAGTTCGATGGATTTCCGTCGGACTTACGCCCTTTCTGAAATAATCGATTCAATTATTGTGCATTGTTTTTAACATGTTTAGTACATAATGAAAATGTATGGTGCTTAAAAATTGTAAGAGGACGGGTAAAATTTTCAATAGCCGTGCTCATAGACAGGTCAGTATAAGAATTCATGGATTTCCTGAAGCAAGGGACAGTGGGTTACATTAAGATTGCCGAAATAAAAGATAATTAAAAGCTACAATCATACCGTGGAGCACTTAGGATTGTTTCCTAGGAGGAGCTAGAATTTTTTAAGGAATTCTGATACGTGAATAGAGAGACAAAATTAGTTTTTTTTCTACCTTTCCTAGATTTATGTAGATTTTTTAAAAATTCTAATGAGTAAAGTTTTATTACACATTTTTTATTTTAATTGTATACCAACTTCATAAAATGTCAGGGAGAAATGCGCTCTCCTGTTCTCGCCAGAAAACATCACGATCAAGGAAATTCAAAAAAATTCCAAATTGGTGGCATTCGAAAGAGCATTGGAAAACATGTTTATGGCACTGAAACTACGTGCCCTCGTGACCACGTTATCGAAATATGATGTCTTAAAAATTGCCGAAATTTTTAGTAAAGTCGCCAAATTTAGCGAGTTTTGTTCAGAAATGGAAGGTACGGCGCGAATTCAACATCTGCATCTGACAAGACATTTCACTTCCATATTTGGTCACCACCAAAGCGCGTGAGAAATATCGCATTAATTCTTTACTCGGGGTGACTACCATGGCGCGGGGTGTCGTGGCACAGACTGCGGCATTGAAATTTTTAGGGGCTTGTGTTCCGGGATATTAACGTGCAACTGTATAGGGGAAAACGCCACAGCCCGAAATATTTGTTTTATTTTATTGTAAAAACAATGGAATTTTTTGTTATTCTTAAGACTGTCTGTTAAAAAACTGATGTTTAAAACTTTTATGCTTCTGCGGGTGAAATATTCCCACTGAAAGAGTTTATTCGATGATGAAACTGTTTTGAAAAAAATATGATAACCGTAGAGAAACGGTAAACACACTTTAAAGTCTTTTTTTTTTTCTTTTTTGAAAAGTCGTAAATCTGAAGTCTTCAACAGTATCTAAATACGAAGAAAACGACATTTTTAAAGATTTCAAACCATGTTCTCAAATTAAAAAAAACGATTTCTGTCAGTTATTTCCAGTGTGTTTTTCGTTATGTGTATCGTTTTCAAGTTATGTGTAAACCAGTCAAAAAAAAAAAAAAAAAAACTGTATTAATTATTATTTTGCTCGTATTTGAATTCCCTTTTAACGTGAAACATAATTGGTAAAAGTGACTTCAGTATTTTTAAAAATGACTAAATAACATGCAATATGAAGTGCATTTACGTTATAGCGACTTTCAGTTGCAGTGACAGACTTTTTCGAACTACAGGGGTTGTTGTAATGAACGTCGACTATAAAATTTTTGATAAGAATCTGTTATGAAGTAATTTCCGACATCGTTAGTTTTGCTGTGCAAATTTTTGACATTTACTATCCGTTGTTTTCTTTTTTTTAATTATTATTTTTTTCGATTTTAAATTAAACATTTTCGCTAGCAGTGGTCAGACAATAAAACTTCATGAATGATAATAACTTTTGAAAAAATAAATAAGAGCTGGGATACTACAATCCATGATCATGTTCTTTCAACATCAAAAACTATCCATTTTATTTTCAATATATAAGCTTTAATAGGCATGTTTTTTTTTACTTATTCATATTAATTCTCGTACATAATTATTAATTACTTACATTACATTACAAGAGTACAAACTTAAATTAGCTAAGTAAAACACACTTGAAATGCACTTAAATTCTGAAATGCATTATTATCACGATTACAAAGTTAAATCCTACGTTCAATTTCGTTATAAAGTTGTAGCTCCTCTGGATAAAGCTCTCTAGTTTCCATTTCACAGGCTTCATAGTTACTTTTTAATTTTACCCACACAAGTAAAGGGTTAATTCGAAACATCGTTTACGCGCTTTGCAGATGACCAGAAATGGAAATGAGAGTCTTGCTAGACGCAGGCGATGAAATCACGTGGTATTTTTCCATTTCTTGCCAAGTCTTTAAATTTGGCGAATTTTCGTAAGATTTCGACAGACTTTGACCCCCCATATCTCAAAAACAAAAGGACGAGGGCACACAATATTTGGGTCAAATTTTTTTCTAAAGATACTCTTTCGAATGCGACCATTTTTAACTTTTTTCATGATTACTGAACTTGTGATGTTTCCTGGTCAGTATCTATCGAACCACAAAATTACCTTAAATTTGTAAATCATATAAGACACACACCAACTTAATTATGCTCAAATTAAGTTAAAACTTTGAATAAAGAAAACTGCTAAAAATATTTTCCTTTTAAAGAAAGAGGTTGACTTCTTTGTGGGGAGAAAAGTCGATTGTTGGGAAAAGTTGCTGTTGGGAGTCAATTTTTTTGCAGCACACGTATTTTAAGAAGCGTAATTTTCAAACATTTTGCAAAATTAAAAAAGTTAAAGGCCAAAAGACGCAATTTTAGGCCTTCGCTTTGGTCTGGTCAAGAAGGTTTTGGCCATTTCTGAATTTCATCTGATCTCTGGGAGGGGCTTAAGCCCCTTAACCCCCTCCGTGGGTGCGCCACCGCAATCATAAGTATCTTTGATTATATTACTTCTGAATTTGGTCATATTATGTAATCTATATAAATAAAATAAAGAATATTAGATGTATGTAATGTGTGTATGTTCCCAGTACAAATCCAGTTTACGTCGGACCTTGACCAAATTTTCAAGACAATCTGTAAGAATTTCTGAAACTGTATGGGGGTTTGAATCGACATGAAGCATAAAGAAATTAGTTTATAATTTTTTACTCATTTTAAAAACATGGTATAGTAATTCTTTTTTATTTCATTAATTATTTTCTGCTTTTCAGTATTGTGTGCCTGAATTGTTTGAATTGGTTTCAAATACTTCGATCAGACAATGACACAGATGGATAAATTGACGATGGTGGAATTCGGTGAATTTACTTAGTCAATAAAATTAGCTTAAACTAAAACAGCTTCACAGTAAATAACATTGCAACTCTAAAAACATTTAGCTTTATTTAAATTTATGTGTGAAAAATAAGTTCAACCCTTAACTCCAGTAGATAACGGTCATTGTTGACCATTTTTACGTTTCTTCATTCTCCTGAAATGAGTCTTACCAGTCAAACAGTTAAGTCACCGGATCGCGTTCAGCCTTGTCACAATAAAGCAATGCCCTGCATGTCAAACATTACCAAATCATATTATCAAATTATTTTGCCATGGCGCGAATTTCATTGTTGAAACACGCGGGTTACTTTATCATCGGCTATTATTTATGTGAGGATAAAACAGAGAATATATGTGTGTGTGTGTGTGTGTGTGTGTGTGTGTGTATGTTCCCTATACAAGTCCAGTTTATGCCGGATCTCCACCAAATTTGGCAGGGAGGTACTTAAGCACCCGAGAAAGAACGTAAGGGGACTTTCGAACGTTAAAAAAGAACCGAACCGTTCGAATTTTAATTTTTGGATCAGAAAATGGCATTAAATGCGTAATGGCCAAAATAATTATTCGATTTCTTTGATTACGGTCCCATTCGAAAGCTCGCGGAACACACCTTTCGAATTTCAAAAAAAAAAAAAAAAAAGCTGTAAAATCACCGGGGAAAAATTAAAAAGCACTGCCTAAGCCTAATGGAACAGAATTTTTAAATCGGAAAATTATCGTTTTCGCGATCTAATTTTATATTAGCGTTCAGAAGGTTGTCACTTTTTTTTTTTCCTCGGCTGTGACTAACTAAAATTTTGTTTTGAGGTAAAAATTTCCCCTTTTGATTATTATTTGGCGATTTATCGTCTTTCTTTCTTTTTTTTTAGAATTTTAGTTATGTTTATGGAAGGTTGCGTTTAATTTTTTCGGGAACTTTTGGTTTGCCGTTTTCTTTTTTTGAGAATGATTATTTGCACGGGAAATTTTATAGTATATTTTATTTTTTCTCCAATTGAAGCCTGATTGTTGAACACGCGTCACTTGACATAACTTTTATTTGCGAGATAGACCGTGCAAAGCTGGGCAATGCAGTTAGTATACATATATTTCTTATCGAGTGAACTGGAAACGCCATTTCCGATTGCACAATATGCCAGAGATGCGCTAAGTATCTCTAGAAAGGTAAGCATGAACTTGAAGAGTTTTGTAGGTGAAAATTATATTTTGGCCTATTGGTTTAACCTAAATAAGCCAAAATATATGAATTAATACATTATATGTAATAGATGTTGAATTTAAGGGAAATACGTGGCGTGAAAAAAATTCTTACACTCAAGTCCTCTGGTTACTCATTTCGAGGCGAGTTCGAAAGGGTTAACGATTGTTGCGCATAAAATGCTGTTTTGTTTTTTGTGTTCTTAAAAACAGTTTAAGATTGCAATAAATAATAAGCATTTTCTCTACGTTTTTAAATTTTAGTTTCGTTATGTAAATCATCGTGATGTAAATCATACAAAAATGCGTTAATTTTTGTACTCAATATCGTTGTCGTATCTTTAAATTAGCAGAAAACGTTATCTTATCCGAGTATTGATGCAGAATATAAGTATAGTTTGTTTTTTCTATAATATTCAAATGCGCAATAAAAATATTGAGGACCCAACACTTCCTGCAAATGTGAACTGTTTATTTACGGTCTTTACCCCCATTGCTATGGAAACACTTTGGAATGCTTCCAAAACTAGTTTTCTTTTTGATCTGGAGGAAATGATTATCAAGAAATGTCCAGGAGAATTTTACAACGTAACTGTAAACCCTCAGTCTTCCTTGTTTCCCATAGCAACAATGAAACCCACGTTTCATCTGTCAAAAGAGCTTCCGGAATAATTATATATTCTTTGAAATAGTTATGGAAAGGAAATAACCATTTTAAACATGAAACATAGAACGAATGCTTGCTGGAGCCATCCTAACTATTTAAAATGAATCAGCTAGTTAAGTTAGGGGCCATTCATTAATTACATAAGGGTCCCGAGGGGGAGGAAGGTTTGGAAAAAAATGTACACACTTGGGGGGGAAGGGGGGGGGGGCAAACCAACTGTAATATTTTCCAAGTCGATATTTTATATTGGAATTCGCGCGGTGAAGTGGTTTTGCAGGGGGAATCATTTTTCATTTGCGCCTGGAAGGTAAAGAGCGTATAAGGATGAGCTGTTTTTTACTTGTTTTACAAAAGGCATGTTTTATTTTGAATTAGTATCGCATCATATACGAAAAATGTCGAAAAAATCTTCAATCAGGATTCCAACATTTTAGTATACACAAAAAGATTTTTAAAAATAACTTATTAATAGTGAATTTGAATTTAATAACGATTCCAGTTACGTAGAATTCGTATACATTAGAGGAAGAAATGTATTGAGATGTTTGTTTATCTTACGCGCGGCGTATTTAATTACGCTGCGCGTAACAGTACTTAAAGAAAGGAATGTAGGGCAAAGTGAAATGTTCAAATTTTACTCCGCTTTTAGTGTCACTTCCCTAGTAATATTTAAACTATGTAGTAATGTATGGTATATAGTAAGAGTCACCTTCTCCAACATTGAAGAAAAACGACGAAGAAGGAGACCCCCTGTCAGGTGGCTGAATGGGGTAGAAAAGGACTTAAAGGTACAGTGAAACCTGTCTAATAAGTTGACCACTTGTCGGTGCTCTACTTTAGTGGTCAACTTAAACATGTGGTCAACTTACAGAGGTAGAATTATATGATGTAGATCTAATTATGTGACTGAAAATAACGGTTAACTTAGCCAGGTAGTCAATTTACAAGGGTGGTCAACTTTACAGGTTTTACTGTAGTAGAAGTGAACCGATGGAGGGCATTGCAGGGTATAGGGTTAGGTGGGAAAGACTTAAGGTCTTGGCCTGCAACAGGCTGTAATACCAGCGAAGAAGAAGAAGTAGTATATGTATTCTCTTCTAGGCAAGGAAAAATTACCACTGAAAGTCAAAGCATTCGCAACTCCAGCGCTCGAATACTCTACCTTGCGGAGAGTTACAAAACTTCCGAAAAAACTTAAACATTGCCACATTGCGTTCCATGTGTGTCTGTTGACGTAGGCAGTTTGTTAGGAGTATTTATTAACGCATTCGATGTGTCTTAGATTGCTTTCAGCAAAAGAAATTCTTTTGTCCCTTAATGGTATTCTCGATCTTCTCAAAATAATGTTAGTTTTCATTATTTCCTCTAAAAAGCGTGATGATTGTCGTAAATGGCGAAAGCGTAAAACAAGAAAACTCTGGGTTAACAAACTTCGCATTTGCTCTGTTCGATGCATTTCTCTTTTTTTTTTTTGGAAAGAGGATAACCATATACCAGGTAAGTTTTTTCTTAAATTGTTTTGTGTGAATTTGTAAGAATATGGGGTTTTTTTTAGCTTAAGTTCGAAAAAAGGATTTGATAACATTAGCAGAAGAATTAGGGCTTTCATCTCCGTCTAGTTTAAAAATAATTAATTAAACCAACCTAATTTACTGCAGCATTTAGTTGGAATGGGCAGTATGCAAAATATTTTCTTGAATATATTATCGTAGAACGAAATAAAAAATGTTTAACGCTGAGAATTTTCCTCGCCAAAATAGTGGGATTATAGTTTAGGGTTATAGTTTTAGTATTGTGCGAGCAAAGAACATTTGGCGAGAGATTTCGCATGTCAGTTAAACCATATTTATTTTTTAGCATGAGTGGAATAAAATGGTATAAAGATTACAGAATTCGATAAGTTTAAAGAAATAATGTTAGATCAATTGAAAAGAAAACTACCACTATGTATCCGTGAGAATTTTGTTGATGATTTATTTGCATGGCATGACATAATTAAATCATAGCTCAGAAACAAACTTCATTAGAAAAATACGAAACAGAAAAATCTAGAATTAACTGATTCGGCAATTTGAGAAAAATAATTCAGCTACAAATGCAAAACAATTAGCGCTAGCCAAGCAAGGCAGAGAAAGGGTAGGTATCATCTTCTTTTAATGATAATTCGTAACGTCATATAATTAAATTATCTAGCATTAATTGTTATTCTTGTCAGGCCACAATTAGTATTTAGTTTTATCAAGAATTGATAAATATCGAATTCAATATCGTGGAAATGTCTGCTTAGAACTACGAACTACGTAATTTGCATTAATTTTTGACGTTTAGTAATTCGCAACTCCAACGAACTATAGAGGGCACTGCAGTCACTGTCTAATATTCCATTCAAATATTTTCGGATAGTCAGTCTTCTCTCTTAGGAATTAAAAATTCTCTTCAACGGAATAAATCAGTATCTGATATTCAACAGTCATTATTAGGTAATTCTTCTGTCTCAATTCATTGGGTAAAAGGGCATTCTGGGGACGTCGGCAACGATCTGGCTGATCGCTTAGCAAGAACTGCAGCTGACGACCCGCAGTTTCCTTCTTCATCTATTCTCTTCCAAAATCTTCACTAATTTCATACATTAAAAAACAAACATTAGATGACTAGCAATTTAGGTGGAATGAAGCGGAAACTGGACGAAGAGTCTTCGAATTCTTCCCCACCGTTCGTTTTTCTCCCCGCATTAAAAGTAGGTTTGAGACAATTTTCTTTTCTGGCCATGGACCATTCCCACAATATCTTCACAGATTTAATCTTTCTGATTCTGCTAATTGCTCTTGCGGCGAATTAGGTTCTCCGGAACATTACATTTTTTTCTGTCCACTAACATCGCATTTGCATATCAGACGTAATCATAGTCTTTCACTCAATAAGAACATATTAATTTTGCCTGTTCACAACATCATACCCGCATCAGACTTAACTCAATTTTCAGTCTATTGTCTAATGAAGGCTTCATGTTTCAAGGCGTTGATTAATACACACATTTTTTCTTTCTTCAATAGTTGATACCGTTTAAATTCAGGGTTTTTTCTACACTCTAACACGTTATCTACTGTAACGCAACAACTCTCTAATGTGGTTTATGTTTAATTTATCATTGTAAAGCTTTTATGCATTGGTTTTGTCTACTTTATTACATATAATAATGTTTAATTACCAAAATTTTTGTCAAAAGCAAATCAAAATTGTAATAGATAACAATGTATTTTTCCTGTATTTTTATGTAATTCAATAAAGTTCCTCAGAGACCCACTTGCTCAGATTTATCTGAGCATTTAAGAGCCATTATTTTGAAATTCAGACAAAAAACGGAAATTTTGGCAGTGACCATATATCTCAAAGTAGGCCATAAGAAGTAAACATTCTGAAATTTTTAGCTTCCCAAAAAATTTTTTTCGCTCGTTAAAAATTCCCAAAGTTTGACGTTTTGCAGCGCTTTTTAGAAAAATTCTAAAAGTCGCATTTCAGTGCGCTTTAGCTCTTTACAGAAACACCACCCCACGGTTATATTTATATTTATTGGTTGTACTGTATCTAGTGATGACGACTTCATAGTTATTTTGGTTGGGAGTTGTTGCTTTCTTCAGATAAGGGGTCGCAAAGTATGGATTTTATCCGTTTTCGCGCAAGTTCAACCTGCGTTATTTCCCCCAAAAAGCCACCCCCCAAAAAAATGTAACATATACTGAAAGTTTATACTATGAAGAGAGTAAATGACACAAAATTTGTTTGAGGTTTAATTTTTTTTAGGAGAAAAATGCCCTGATATTTTTCAAATTATCAAAAATTGTGCTTTTTTGATCAAAATTAACTCAAAACAGCATCACTAGGAAAAAAAAACCTTTTATATATTATGGTACCTGGCTATTTGTAAAACATCATGAAAAAGAAAGCAGCATGGGATCTCTTCTTGTTTTCCAGAAAATAATTTTTTTTGTAGCTCATTTTATGCGTTTTCTCGTACGTAAAACGTGTGTCCAGTATGCAGATTAGATCTTCTAAAACTTTAAGGATGTAGTAAGAATATATATATGTGGGGGGTGCATAGAGAAAGAAAAAGACTAGTAATGCTTTATATTTCTGATTT